>NC_092864.1:37934628-38027543 GCF_032062135.1 Pyxicephalus adspersus | reverse complement strand
AATGAAAGCAACCCCTTCCATCAACTGCAAAGGTAAATGACTCCAGGGGCCTTCCATATTGAAATTATGTTGCAGTTTCCTAAAGTTGGTAGCATATGCTAGTAACCTTGTGCCATCCTACAGTCACAGATTTTTAGAAAGTAGATGCACTACACTGTAAGATCAGGAAAGTAACTTTTTGAACTGCTTAGAGAAAGTCAATGATTACTTTGAGTACATATGTACATTTAGTTCCTGATTGGGCTTCTGGGCAAATGGTCCATTCCATGTAGCTTTCTCCAACATTCAATAAAGAGCTTTTGGCTATTGGTTATATGAGCATGTCCAATTTTGTGGAGGGCCATCCAATAGAAAACCTGTAAATGTATTATATAATTTTTATTTTTTTTAATTAAAGTAGAATTTAAAAGTTTGAAGGATATAGCAGTTTTTGTGTGCAGCAGAAGAAACGTGGGCAATAGGGACAAACTGTATAGGAAAATTTCCATAAGGATCATAGGCCAACAAAGCATCTCTGTGTCCATGTCCTCCAGCTATAGCTAAATTTATGTCCTTGGTTCATAGAAAATTTTACCTAACTTAGAAGTGCGCTTCAATGGGATTTTTCTTATTTCAAGCTAGTTCTGTGTCCTTATGCAAGTCAAAGGGAATGCAAAATCCAACTGCAGGTAAGATGCATCTGTCTTTAAAATCTGCATTCCCTTTGTGTTGCATTGACCAACAATACTTTCCTTGCATTTATCTAACCCTGAATGGCCTCCCATTGTAAACTGGAATTCCTATCATCTAGATGTCCACAGACAAGACAGATTGCTTTTTGCATCCTGTCCATGTTTTATGTGTGCAGTTTTCTGGTCAGTTTGCCCTATCACTATCATTTAATAAGAATCTAACCTGAGGAAGCGTAATAAAAGTGAACAGCAGTTAATCACACTATGCAAGAGGGGCAACTTAAAGCCTCTGTTCAGCATCAAATTTTTAATATTTCCAGTGGAAATGTTAAGGGTAGAATTTGTGGGATCATTTAGCTTATAAATAATGATCCTGTATGTCTGCGCAGGGAAATGTCTATTCCCACTGCACATTCTGATACAGCAATTAATATCAATAAATGCTGAAGAAAGCAAATCTTGCTCCAGTTTGCTCTACATCAGTGAGCATTGAGGAAATCATGTTTTTTATGTCCGTATTTACTATTTAGATACTATGTGAAATAATTAAAGCAATATTTATAATGTGTCTATTGATTTAAAGAGGAACATCCCACTATTTTCCATCTAAATAGTCAGAATGGTTGTTGTTGACCTGTAAAATGTTTTCTGGATCAATTGGTCTGCTTTATACAGTCATTTTAGCCTGAAAAGCAGGTTAGAGAAGTTAGAGAGGTTCACATCATTTCAAATTTTCTATAATCCTTCCTTTGCCTGAAACATCAAACAAGATAAGAATTGTCATATGAGTTTTTTTTATATAAATACTGTTACAAGATGAATCCGTATTCTGCTGTTGTAAATGCTTCTTGCTTGACTGCCAAGCTGTGAGTTGCACGGTGGCTCTATGGCACACTCTCCCCTTATAGCAGTGGGGTTCTAGGATTGAATCTAGGACAGAACACTATATGAACATACACTATGGAGTTTGTATGTTTTCCAAGTGGTTGCATGGGTTCATAATAGTTTTACTATGACCTAGTCACATCTAATTGCACTTGTTTTGTAATGTTGAAGGAGTTACAGCCTTTATGTATACTGCTTCTATAATCCTAATAAATAAACAAGCCAAGCATGTTAACTGTCCAAAAACAAGATAGACAGTGTGAAAAACTGAAAGGGGAGGTGCTGCAACTTTTTTTTTTTTTAAAAAAAAAGGGGTATTGCACTTAAAAAAAAAAAAAACTAATTAACATTTTTCCTTTTCATATAAGGGTTGTCTACTCTTTTATTTAAAGTGAAAACGTTGAGTTTAGGTACGCTTTAAACTTGCGAAATGCATCAAGAAATTAAATGTGGGACATTTTTTGTTAACATCTATATTGATATAATCTATGCAAATTGTCAATTGATATCTCATGTATGCCTTTTAAAGAATAATAAATTATGTTTTTTATTTGCTTTTTTATAAAGAATAATGACTTTTGGTGCCCTAAAAGTCCAATAAATCTGGGAAATAAGTATTATTGAAACATAAACAGTAGTTCTTGGGGTCCTCTTGCTAAAAAACAATAAAAGCTGCCTTGGACCTCTTTTTAAAAAAAACTGACCAGTTTTTTACCAGTCCACTAAATGCCAGGATATCAAATATTATACCTTTGTCCTGCAAATTTCCCATTTATAACTCCCAGTACATGAAAAGCATGTAGATGTGCCGACTCAGTAAGGTGCCATAATCAAGATACTGAGCCAAGCACCAGTCCATTGGGGTTAATACCTATGTAAGCATTTAAAATGGTACTAAAGTACATTATAATCTACTTCCTTTTGATGATACCTATATCTCGTTTAAAGCCATTTGATTTCAAAATGAGCCATAATATTCTTCCATGAGCTTAACAGCGATCCCAAACTCTCACATTCAAAAGAAAAGGAGAGGGTGGGAAACATTATTGCACACAGCTGCACATGACTGCACCAGATTATTGCCAAAATTGGCATGTTACTTTTGGATAAATGGTTGTTTTTTAAAGGTTTGCTCTACAGCCATGTGAAGATCTGGTTACCAGTGGTGAGGTTTGTCTCTCCAGCAGTTTACTATGTGCTTGGGAGCTTCCAGCTACACTGTAGGTCTGAAAGGGCCCTTAGTGTTTGGCATCATTGGTTATCTTGACTGTCCAGTCTAGGGTAAAGTAGATCCCATGCATGGAGGTTATACCTAAATTATTCCAACAAAAAGTCATATCAAGAATGTAAAAAGTTTGCAAGTAGTTGGGTTGGAAGCCTTTATTGTAGAAATTACATAGTAATGTATCATAATACAAAGCAACAGAAGAAGGCTAAGGAACCTTAAAGATTTCCATACAACTGTATTAGGATACCATGTGTTGCATTTTCTTATAGCAACGGTTGTGCTCTCTTTTTTAGATACCATTTGTACTAAGTGGAATATCACTGTCTACTAAATATGATTAATACCATCCACTTTCCTGAAACTAATTTCAGTATATTAATACAGGGACATTGGAAAACCCTAAAATGTGAAGATTTATAGGCTCATAGACTAAAACCAGTGTAGAACCATTGCAAATGTGTGATACCTTTTTAAGAGTGTCGGAAGGAAATAAGGTATTGTGTTTTCACAAGGGAGGGATAAAACATATGAGTGCTGTTGCAGTCCCATTCAATGTTGTATAACCAGTAGAATGGGAAAGGAAGTAATCATTGGTTTAGAACAAGAGGGTGTCACAGAGGCAAAACAGACACTGAAAACAGTTTCCAATCAAATTACAACACTCATAACGCTTAACAGATGGAGATCAATGTCTGCTCTTCAGACTGGAAACAGGAGTTCTGGATCTGGCTACTGTGAACGCTACAGGACCTATCTGGGAAAGGTTGAAATTGATATTTTTCTATATATTCCATTGTTTTCACTGGGTGGAAAAGTGAATTCTGCCAAGTCCCAAAGGGCCATTGTATCTTACCAATTTTTAATGCAATTTTACTTTTTACCTTGCCTATTTTTATTTGTATGTATTATGTTTATTTTTTAGGTCTGCTCTTTAATGTTACAACTTGCTCTGCAAAACTTTTATAAAATTTAGAAAAACAGTATGGCAATATTATTAGCAAAAATGCAACCTTTGGTTATAGGAAAATACTTGTACAACCTATGATATCCTAATACAGTTATATAATACAGTTATGTGGGCACGTTTAAGTTTCCTTAGTCTTCTTCTGTTGCTCTGTATGTTGATACATTACTATGTCTTTCCTGCAATAAAGGCCTCCAACCCACCTTATGGTTTGACAATGGACTTTGTAAAACAAGTTATAAATAATTAACCTGCACATTTTACCTCCAAATACGAATGGGTATGGCCAAAAAAAATATTGTACTTCCTAAGTGGGCCTTTATGTGTGTTTATCGGGAAGAACATCAGAACTTTTAAAAATTGGTAATAGTTAAGAATTAATTTTAGGAAAACAACTAAAAGGGATAATCAAGCTCCATGAGATTGCACAGAAAGTGTCCACTTATTGTACAGGTATGGCAAGTTTTAGATAAAATAGGGTCCTGGGCAAATACAGTGGGGTTACAAATGCACAAAATTCCAGCTCTCTGCACACCCAATCAATCTGTTAACTGATTCCATTATAAAGGTAGGGGCCTATGCTATTGCTCTATCCTAAATCCAGTCCTATGAGCAGATATAGAAAAACACTTTCAATGGTATATGTACCAGACAATGCAAGAGAAAATAGGAAAAAGTTTATTGTTGGGGTTTCCATTTTTATGTATTACCTTAAGTTACAGATCTTTTTTTTCTACATACTGGCTTTGATCCTAGTCTCAAAGTGTTAAAAACAAAGGTTCAGCATGATGGCCAAGCAGCTGCAATTTTTCTGAAGGAAGAATTGTTCCATGGTGGGCACCATTTTTCCTTCGTGAAATGGTAATAAGTCCTAACTTCTGCAACAGACTTGTAATTGAATATAATATTTTAAAACAATTCATTTCTGAGGTCTCTGGTGTCCTAGATAAGTGATTCATTAATTTAAAGAGGACAGTCTCCTATTTTTAGTTTCAGGATATTTTTAGTTAAAAAATCATGTCAAAGTTCTAGATAAAACTATGACTTTGATCCCTTGTGGAACTATGATCTTCTGCTCCTATGTATCAGAAACAGTCACAGAACATAATTTGTACAAATGTAAGCCTATTATTTTTTGGGAAATCTTATACATATGGTACATACATCATCTGTGATTCAAATTCGTCTCAATTTAGAGAATGGACCCCATTAAATTTATAGTTGTATTGAATTTCTCTGCATTTTAATGTATGCATGTCAGTAAGATAACCTTATTTTGCACGGTACTTAATGTTTGATGTATAAAGTGTTAAAAATAAAACATATACAGTATGTGAAATTTTCAAATGATTGTAATACAACATTCTGACAATTGAATAGAGCGGTACTAGTCTGCCCACTGCAACCCCCATTCATTTCCTATGAGGCTGACACAGGGAGACGCGAGGTACCATTTCCTGGCATGAGGAAGCAGTAAACCCACTGCAACCTCACTGCCAGTGTGAAAGAGCCTTTATTGCCATGTATTTAAAATAACATTGAATAAAAATAAATATTTAATAACCTTTAGGGGCCTTATAAAATAGATACCTCAAAAATTTTTTTTGCTACTTTTTGCCATCCTCATTGTTCTTATAACTAGTATTTATATAGCACCAATGTATTAGGCAGCGCTTTACAAAGTCCATAGTCATATCACTAACTGTCCCTCAAAGTCCCTATTATAGTCATATGTCATTAACACAGTCTAAGGCCAATTTTGGGGAAGCCAATTACCTAACCACATCTTTTTGGATTGTGGGAGGAAACCAGAGTACCCGGAGGGAGCCCATGCAAAATGGGGAGAACATGCAAACTCTATGCGGATAGTGTCCTGGGTTAGATTTGAACCTGGGACCTGGCACTGTGGAGGCCAGAGTGCTACCCACCTAGCCACTGTTGGCAAAAAATAAATCCCTGTGTTGTGTTTCACTGAATGTCCTGAACAAATTTAGTGAATCAAAAGCAGACAGTTTTTCACACCAAGACAACTGATAAACAATGATTTAGATGATATGTTATTTCTGTTTGTTGGCTGGGGTTATTGAAACTTTACTGCAGTGGAAGACTAATAAAAGAAGAAATTAAAATAAATGTAAAAGTTTAAAAAAAAAGTCTCAAGGTTAGACTTCAGTGAGCATAAATTTATCATTTGTCTGTTACAATTCTATAGTTTACAAATCGATGTTTTATTACAGCTGAAAATGTTTGATTCGTCAATTTGCTAAAGTTAAACCCTCAAAAGAGAAATACGTCAACGCCGAGAAGACTTGTAGAGTCCTCTCATATTAATAAGTTCAGTGTAAATAGACAATCATTTAATAGAATGTTTGGTTTTTGTATACACTGGATGGATGCTAAAGAAGCCGTTCAAGACAAGCCTTGTCAAAATAAACAACAATTAGTCATCAAAATGAAAACTGCCAGTTTGCAAAATGCAAAGGATAGTAAAGTTCACTTTTATCTTTTTTTTTTTTTTTTTTTTTTAGAGACAGTGGTAAAGATAACTCTATTTTATAAATGTAGTGGATTGTGTTCAAATAACATGAAGAATGCTGCTGACCTGGTGCTGAATCCATTAGTTAAAAGAGTTCTACCACTGGGTTCCAGCACTTGGTATCTGGGTCAGATTTCACTAGAAATTTGAGGTTTGCAGTATGTATTCTGTACAGCAAACCAGTCACATACAATCAAATACTGGTAACAATATAGAATCTGACTCAACAGAAGTCCATCAAGTAGTTGAAAGAAACCAGACAGACTTTACACCTTAGACTAGCGTTTCTCAACCTTTCTAACATGGGGGAACCCTTGAAAAAATGTCTTTAGGTAACCCTATCTATAGTTACTATATCCACAGCTCACACTATATTTGTGTAGTGATCTTACAGATGCCTCTTACATAGCTGGCTATTAGGAAGAATGTCACCCTTACAGATATCCAAAGAAACCCCCTAGCATCATCTGGAGGATCATGGTTGAGAAATACTGCCTTAGAAAATAAAAACAATATATTAGATATATTATATTAATATATAAATATAAAAACTAAAAAAAAATCAATACAGTGAGTGTCCAACTCTACGTGGCTGGTGTGAGCCCTAACGGAGAACTTATGTTCTATTTTGAAAATTTACAATCAGGCCGGTGATTTCCCTTCTGCAATGAAACATAACCGCCTGCTTGACTGCTCTCCTTTTCTGTTAAAAAAAAAAATGTCCATCCCAGCTTTCACTGTGGCTGCTGGGACTGAATAAACTCCCACACTTCTTAGGGAAGATGGTTGAAGATTGAAACCAAGAAGAAGAGGTGAAAAAAGAAGATAACAGTATCCATGCCAGAACTAGGACAGGTGAGTGTATTTTAAAACATTGCGACCAGACAGGTATGGTAAGTTTATTGCAATTTTTTTTTTTTTTATAAAAGGGTTTAGTGGTGTATAATCAACACATTTCAGGGCAGTGTTCAATTCATCAAGACTGTTTGTCTGAATGCTTTTATTCTCTAGGTGAAAATAAAGTAATTTAAAAATCTTCTTTCATAGGAACTCACGAAATGTGAACCATAAAAGTGTCACACATACATCTTACTCATTAAAGCGCAGACGCCTCTCTCCTGCACATGTGGGCAGTTCTGACTCTGAGCGTGCCTACACTTGCAAGCCATGTCAGCTTCGCCAGCCAATCAGGAAATAGTCCCCTAATCATCTCTGGCTATTCAGTTAGCTCAAACACAGCACTCAGCGTGTCTCTATTGTGCCGAGCCCATAGTTCTGTTGAGCTAGTTCCTGTACACCTGTTGGCTAATTCAGGGCTTCCTCTATTCTGCTCCTGTGTTAACCCCTCGTTGTCCAGTCTGTTGGTTCCCAGCCAACTTCCCTGTGCTGTTCCAGTGTTCCTGTCTATCTGTGGATCCTGTGTCACCTGTGCCTCCTGTTGCTTCCAGTGTCTCCTGTGTTCCCTGTGCTGGCAGTGGCCCTGGTGTCACTAGTGTCTGTCTCCTGGATCCCTGGTTTTTGACCCCTGGCTTGGGACCTGACTTCCTGTGCAAGCCGTAGCACCCCGTAGTGGCCCTGTCTCACCAAGCGTGAAAAAAGCGCTACTTTGTGGACAGCAGTGATAGAAAAGGGGAGACAGAAACATGAGAGGACAGTCACATGATTTGATTATCATCAGCCTGGTTGCATATTAAATCTGTAACCATGGTGGTTGCCAATCGAGAGCTGAACAAGACAGGGGCTATGATTATGGCTACATTTTTGAGTGCCCTTTAAGGTGTTTGGGCAGGCCTTGCTCTCCTTCTATCTGTAGGAAGTTGGCAGCTGCCATTCACCCTCTGAAAACAGCAATTGGTTCAAATGGAACTTCAGCCAATACTTTTCTTTTTGGTTTACATTGGATTAAAAATTTTGTTTTATTGTCCATAAAAACATGTCTTGACTGTTATTTGGCATGCTTTCACATGAAATCAAAGTCCTGCAGCACGACCAAATGCTACAGGACAGGACAGCAAGCATAAATTCTGCTCTGGGCACTGTATCTGTGCCTGTACAAAAATATTTTTGATGGCCTTAGTGGAAGCTTTGATGTTTTGATCTCTGGATTCTATATGCTATTCTTGTTATTCCTTCAGTTCTGGCTCCTGTTCTTTGTCTGCTGTCGTTTTTTCCTAATTTATGCCTATTTACAGTGTAGGCATAGCCCAAACTTTTTTAGTGTACCTTCCAGGTCTTTTCAAACTCCCATCATTTCATAGAGATTTTTGATCAATTCTTGTTGCATCTTCAGGACAGGAAATTAAAGGAAAACTGAACAGACAGCAAAAATTAAATAGACAGGGTTTTTAGTCCTTCCCTACTTCCAATGTCTTAACTTCTTTCTGACCCTGGGGCCTCTGATTTGTTACCCCGACCAAGCTGCCTTTCAATTAGCCCTGTACAATTCACTGCCTGTTAGGTACATTGAGTAAACGTTTTTTGTTATGGGAAAATCAAAACCTCTTTGCTATTTTGGCATGGCAAAGTTGAATCCTGCTGAGCAGCAAATCTTGACTTCCAAATTATTTTGGCAACATCGTACTTTTCATTTTCTAAGCAAATTATTCTGATAAACCTATCAAAAATAATACTCAAGATATGTGTGAGTGGACAGTGACACTGCTGGTCTGAACTTGTGACATCATTTCACACAAAAATATCTGATCAATGTAACAAGGTTTGTGACGAAGTGTCTGAGAGAATATAGTAGGAAAGAAAGATCTTCAGACTCGACAAGGGTCACTTGAAATAATGCGCATTAACAATAACATGCAGTTAAACTATCAAGATATCAGTACAGATTTTCCTAATACACATCACTGGCATTTTGTGCAACATTATCACAATAATGATACAAATTGAGAAATGAAAAGTTTTGTCCTGTTAGAGGGATGATTTTCAGACAATGTTGACTGTAACTTTCTACTGATTTTGATAGCAAACTACAATAATCAAAAAGCTTTAGAATATTTTCAACAAAAAGAGATATTTCAGTGGTCAGAGGTATCTGCTGGGTTGAGTTGTTGTAGGGCCCTGGTCCAGCAGCAGTACTCGCCAGACGCCAGTGCCAGAGGCTCTAAAGCCCCAGCAGCCAATGGCAGTGCAGGAGTGAGATCAGGAACTACGATGCTCATTATTCTCAGCACAACTCTAAATCTCTTTCAGTAACACTCAGTCTCAGAGCACGGGGATGCCGATTGCCCATTCACAGCCAAAGGGAAACTGGGGATGTTGCAGAGAAGAGGACTGACAGCTATTTGCCTGATCTGAATAAACAGGGCACGCTGTCCTGTATTGGCCTACAGCACAAGATCACCAGTCAAATAACTGTCCCCTAACAGTTGGCATCTCTTTAATTTTTTAATTGTCTAATGAACTCAATTGATAAGCTCTCATTTCAATAATTCCTGTCTTTGTTTCTGTCTATCTGGGAGTTTGGGGTGTTTCTGTATACGTTGGTTAACCCACTGTAATACAACATATTTAATATAATATCAAGCAAGGAGAGCAAAATCATAGCCGGTGTGCATGGTCATTTTTATTCAAAGTCCGATTTAAAATTGGAAAATTTGTCAGAAGAGAACGATTATGAGGGGCAGAGACCGTCAAAATACTCATGAAATTATTTCACAACTAAGGTCTTTAAAGAAAATAAAAAGCAAGAGAAAGGATTCCACCCATTGATACCCATCCAATACCAAGAAATACCAGTGAACCCTCAAACACTGACCTTTTAAATAACAATACTTACATCTCATATAAGACACAGCTGTTCACAAAATCTTTCAAATAATAAAAAATTCCTTTTGTACAGTAATTTTAAATGTAATTCAATTCATATTAGTTTGTATTAGTTATGGAAACATCAAGGAAATGGTTGCAAATAAGTGAATTATCAGACAATATCAATTTTCATATACCGTAAACTGGTGTAATTGTATCCTTAACTTTCTGCTCATAAAGTTTAAAGGGAAATCATAATCCAGATACATTTTTAATGTCATGTTAGATTTTTATATAACCAATCACTTTAGATTATTTTATTAGTAGATTTTTATGATGTGCTGTTTTTTTGAAGAAAAGATGCACTTTGCAGGGTTGTTGGATTGCTCATACCTTATACATTAAACATCTAACTAAGCACATTAACAATGTATAGAGCTGTTGTTTTTATCTGTGGTTTCATTAATTGTCATACTATTCATTCTGGACATACACATAGCTTCAAAGTCTAAATTTCACTGTCTGTATACCTTTTAGCTTTATTGAAGGAAAGATAAGGGCAGTGGCAGGGATGCCTCCATAGTGGGATTGTTGCTTGAGTAGAACAAGGGGGGCCATTTGGACCTCAAGTCAAGGATGGGGCAAACTATGTTCCTACAAATATACTCTCTGTGATATCAGCAGGATTTGGCTGTCAATTTGACAGCTTGCTCCTGCTCCGTTGTATTTGCAAGCACTAACAATTGCTTAGTGGGGTGGTGGAGGTAAGACACAACCTTAGATTACACTGGGAGAGCAACTCTTCTGGTCTAATTAGCATTCTTTAGCTTTACCAGCTATCCTCTGCTTTTTTTGTATTTGGATCACTAACAGTGAAAATCAGGATCAAAGTGACAGCCAAGCTTTCATGACTTTCAACAGCACAGAACTGAATGCAGCTGTAAAACTACCAGCTGAAACCAATATTTTGAGTTGGGGCATATCTGCTTTCTCTCTACTTACCAGAGAGCATGCACACCACCTTGGCCCCAAGATGGTGATCATGAAAATCTGTCTTTGTCACATAATGCAATGTTACTTCATCATTATTTGTAACAAACCCAACAAAACAACCACTTCTTCATGTCCTAAGTGGCCAATATGTTTAACTCTAATTTTCTAGGCAATGTTTGCAATACGTGATGTACAATTTAAAATATTTTGCCTTCGATAAATTCCTTTTTACTTATGCAAGCTCTTGCTGGTTACATTGAGTATGTAAATGTATTTTGTTTGGAAAACAAACATACACAAAGTCTGCTTCCCCTAAGGATCTAGAGAAAAAGAGCGAGGTACATGTCCTTAAGAAATTCAATCTCTACCAAAGATCAAGTTCATTTTCATTTAAGTGTGTAATACATCCTCCGAGATGTCATTACTTCATAGAACAATTGTTTAAAAAGTCTTCCTTAAAAAACAGGTTCAACTTATTGTGCTAAGGGGCTTCATCAATATCCGCACAGCCGTGCAGGCAGCTAGGAGGCCAGTCCATTAATGAAATGTTAATGACTGAATTAGACCTGGGATCAGTGATGTGGGATGAACTGCTGTGAGTCCATTAGCATCAGACGAGCCTGCTGGGGAGAGAGTAAACACAAAGCCAAATGAAAAAGCAGATTGTGAGGGCCTGTCAAGAGTACGTCAAGTAGGTACTTTAAACATCTCCAAATGTGAAGCCCCTATTGGTTACATTTCAGAACAATATCTCTATCTATCTATCTATCTATCTATCTATCTATCTATCTATCTATCATTTTTTTTCATTCATCCACAATTCATTCATCTGTCAAAGGTGCAGCAAAATTGAATTGATTTAATATCAAGCAGTTCAGATTTGTAGAAGTTATTATTTTCTGAAGCTGTTCAGTTTTATAGACATTGTTCCATTTTTCCTGCAACTGGCTAATAGTGTTGCATGAATTTGACTTCAGATTGAGGTATAAACTGTGGTACTATAAACAAGTTTTGGATTTGGAATTCCAAATCTGAACTGATGTGAGCCATTTATCTGTACACAACAGGGAATCATTGGCCAATGTGCACAGTAAAAGGCTAACAAAGAACACTGTTAGGGTTACAGTAATGATTTAATGCTTTTTACAAGAGTAAATATCATGGCTGTAAACCTGTAAAACTGCTGAGCACTGTTCCCGTTGGCTGATGGTTTTCAATGGTGAGACCATGGTTGTTGGTGGGACTATGGTTGTTGGTGGGACCATGGTGGGAGCTCTTCTACGGCAGCTGTCGACTGTGTACATTGAACCAGTTAACCCAACTTAGTTCAGATAAAAGATTTGTTTAAATTTAATAAATAATTAGGATCAAAATGATTGAAATTGATATTTGACAAATACCAACTCTACTTGCTACAGTTCTTGTGTTTAAAGCTACAGTCAATGAGGTTTCATACTGTCTGATTTTGTGTGTGGCAGCACAAGTATCCACTGAAGCAGGCAATTGTGTAGCTAGCCAAAATACTACAAATTGTGATAGGGAGCATTTTTATAACTTGCCTATTTTATTGTCCTCTGTTATAGTAGGTAGATGCCATCATCAGCCAGTCCCCATGAAATAGCCAACTCCTATACTGATGATAAAGTAGCATCACACTTCCTGTTGTAAATAACTGTAACAAATCAAGTAGAGTAGGACCCCACCTCACCCCACCAATGGGTGAATACCAGTTATGAAATCTTCTCATAGCCAGCCATTGCTGTTACAGTAGCTCCTATAGGATTGGGCCAGACAGGCAAGCCTCCTCCATGTGCATTAATGAGCCTTGGGTGCCTAAAATCCCTCTCATCGGTGCACTGATAATTCTTTTGTGACCCTCTTTTTGATCTGATACTTCCTTGGACCATATTTGGTTGGTACTAACCATTACATAATGGGAGCACATAGGACATTTTTACATTTTGGGGATGTTCTGATCCATCCAGTCATAACAAGTTGGCCCTTGTCTGTATCTCTCAGAATTTTATGCTTGCACAAATTTTTCACCTTCCAACCCATATCCCATAAGAGCTGACAGAATAATATATCCTACCCTTTGACAGGTGCCATTGTAATAAGATTTTATTTACTTCATGTGTCAGTGGATTCAATGTTTTGGCCGATCACTGTAAATTATAACCTCAAAATCTGTTACATAAAATCTTGTCCATTGCATGTTCTGTGACCATGAAATATATTACCACAAATAATAATTTTACTAAACAAAAAACAATTAGGCTAAATGCCTCTGACCCTAGGTTCTTTTAAATGCTAAGATTCCTATTTAATTCCAAGTACTCAACAACAGTGACATGTGTATGTCAAATTATGCAAGACGCCTACACTTAAACATCACTTAAAGTTTTTAAAGAATACAGAATTGGGTATTTATTGTGTCAACACTTCACCTCAGTTGACTTTTATTGTAAACTGTTATTTGCAAACATCGATGTTGCTAATACTTATGTCAAAGTTAAGCTCTGTCATACTAATAAGGCATAATGGAGAAATCCAGACAAGCCAGTGTATTTATTATATGTATGGGTAGAAAGTACTTGTATTCTGCAGACAGAACTAATGTCAGAAAACCAAAGGTTTAAACAAGTGAGACTAATGAGTAATAGTCAAATCAAGTTTGTATATTAGACCAAGTGACATATTTCCTGAAGTTAATGATTACCAAGGATATTTAGCAAAGTTCAAAGTCATAAAAAAATCAATGATTGGCTGGGGGGAGTCAACAACTATTGATTGGTTGTTTCTACTTTTCTTAGCATTATTTTGAGATTTACGATTATTTTTATTTGGTTTTTTTTAAGCAATCAGGTAAAGGGTACTCCAAACCCTAGGTGTTTAGGTGTTTGAATGGCTTCACAAGAAGCAGCTTTATGGTCTTACGTTTCTTTCTAAGGACAATCTTTTGTACGTAGCTAAAATCCTAGTTTCCATATCTTTTAATTGGACTTGGAAGGCAACATTGTTTAAAACAAATCAGTGGGCCTAATTTATTAAAGCTCTTCAAGACTGGAGAAGACTATAATGAATATACCTGGATGATCTAGCAAACCTGAAAAGTGTCTAGGTCATAATTGAAAACATTTGTCAAATTCCAGTGACTGAGTTTAAGAAATCCATTCCAGGTTTGCTTGATCCCCTAGGATCTCCTATAATAGTCTCTTTTTTGGTCTTGGAGAGCTTTACTAAATCAGGCCCAATATGTTATATGGTCCTAGAACTGTCCCATCTCTCAAATGATTGCAGCTGCACTCACAGACTTTTCTGGTTTGCCATGGTGCCATATTTTCCAATCAATGTTGACAATTCCCTGGGTGAATTACAGTTTAATAAACTGCCTTACTGTATATACCTAAATCTGACTTGGTGCACTGCATCTGTCTGTGTATCTTCCTCTGACTTTCGTGCACAGATGCACTCCAGGAGAGGGATTCAGAATGAAGGGAGTGGTAGTTATATTAGCCAATCCAAGGTGATGCAGTACATGTGCTCAAAAAGAATATGCTCTCAGGAGGTGAGAACAGGGTAAGTAACTACCACCAATGTTGTCCAGTCAAAGGCTAGGGGTGGGTATTTAAACCAGATATCTGTCAGGTCACTATATGGGCCATTATACACCTCAAATCTCAGAACTGGATGAGCAGAAATGCAAATCCCACCATGTATGGATTTAAACTGTGTTCATCTCTTCTGTCTGGAGTACAGCTTTCCTTGAATTGTTGATGCAGATGGGTGCAGAATTTCGGGAACTTGCAGGGAGGCATACCCCAGTTCTGATTTATGGCATGAGCTGAGGTTATTGAACAAAGTTCCTACTGGTTCTTGAGCTCCCTGAGCACACAAAATGCATTATATTGACAACTAATGGTAGGCGTTGGCATTTCATTTTCAACCAAAACTAGAGGTTTACAATACAACAGAATGATCATTTCAAATAACAGGAGACTATGACTATAAAACATTACCCAATGTGTTTGCATCATATGCTGACCCTGTATAACTCTGGCTTCAAGATCCTATCTTTTCACTTTTATACCCAAGTAGATAATTCAGTGTCATCTGTCATCTTGTTTAAAACATTGTATGATTTAAAACAACATGGAAAATTGGGAATAGCACAATGTTTCTATAAAGGGATCATGAAAATGTTCTTTTGGGAACAAATATTTGTCCCTGATAGACATTCTTCTTGAACTAATGCATTTAATAAATTTTGACCTGCCTTGGAAACCTTCGAACAATATGTACAAGCTTGTAGTCAAGCACATGCGATTTGTTTGCTTTGTCACTTGGCCGCCATACAGATTCTATAAACAACTTCACCGTTTGCAAAAATTCCAACTTTTTTGAGGCAAAAAAGCTGTTTGATCTGCCATGTGCAAAAAAGAAACATTCTTCTTTCTAATAGGCAGAATTAATACCACTTTTATATTGCCTGTACACATAATTACTATTGGTATTTATGTTTACTTACAATCCTATTCAACAAAATGAACCATTTGCTGGTTATATGAACACAAAATCACTTTGGGAGTCTTAAGTGCTGGAATTGGTTGTAGTCTCTCAGTTTGTGTCTGTCGGACCTCTGTCATTCCTGTGTTATTTTTAATGTATTACAAGAAACAACATGGGCATGTTAGAAAGTATGATTAGGGGTAGGATATTTTATTTATACAAGCAATATGAAAGTGCTACTAATTCTGTCCATTAGAAGGTTATAAATCATTTTTTACACGTAGTATATCATTCAGCTTTTTTGCCTTAAAAAAGCTGGAATTTTTGCAAGGGGTAAAGTTGTTTATAGGACCTTTATCAGGAAGCTTTGTAAACCTGTGGGAACAGCAAGCTTTTAAACATTAGGTCTAGTTCAAAGAACAAACATCTTCACTGTTACAGTGATGTCTATTCTTCATAGAGCATGCAATGGAATGTCATCTTCTGGTCTCTATATCTGGTCTGCATTTCTTTTTCACTGACACTTCTCCAATGACCCATCTTTGTGGTCCATAGCTCCACCAACTTATTATACTGTTTTTAGAAGAACCTGAACAGTTTGGCAGTCATTTTAGGACCAATTTGTATTGCTAAACTTGACTGTGCATTTAAAGTAAGCCTGTGGCAAATTTTAAATCTAGAGCATCAACTTTTTCAAACGGTCCCCTTTATGTACATACCATCAAACATCAAAACAAACTGTTTACTTTCCATCAGAAGATCTTAACTGGTGTATAGACACCTAAATATTTTGCTTTCACAGATTTATGAAAAACACATATTGTGACTGGAAAAATTGCTGTATTATAACAGCAATATGTCTAATTTATCAAACCTCTCCATTACTGGAGAAGACAGACTACCATAGGTGATCCAGCAAATCTGGAATAGATTTCTTAAAACAATTTGCTATTTGCTATGTTTTCAATCCTTTACCAGATCCATTCTAGGTTTGCTGGGTCACCCAGGTTCACCCATGATAGTCTGTTTTCTATAGAGAGCTTTGATAAATCAGGCCCAATGTGTCTAGATGTTTATGAGTATATTTTACAAGAAGAGAAATGTTCCACTCTGTTGTAAAACCACAAATTTGGAATAAGAAGGAGAATCATCTTTTAACACTTCTTGCATCTCTTCATTAATTTCCTTAGTTTAGGCCCTTTAAGTGAAGGGATTTGATGACCGCTCTGTGCTCGATTTTCTCCATCCAAAAAAAAAAAGATACATGCAATTTTTAAATTTGTTAAAAAAAAAAAAAAATATATATATATATATATATATATATATATATATAGATATATTTTTTGGTCAAATTTCATCTAAGGTTTATATTTTATTATTTTACAGAGTTATTATTACAAATATTTTTATTATTTATATGTTAGGCTCACTACTTGTCAAACAGCACTTGTATGTGCCCCTTTTGGGATTTCAGATGTTGTCACTGGAAAAGTAAGAAGAAAGTCAGGAAAAGACTCCTCAATGTGGCCAGAGAATACAATTGTACAGGTGTTCTAACCCTTCCATCACTTTATTAAAAACAAGAAATTGAGACTAAATCCCATGTCCTATGATTGTCAAAACTGCTAAATATTTTGATCAGATTCAAAGTTCCCTACTTTTGGAACAAACTCACTGTCACAATGCGCAAAAATGCCTGGGGATTGTCGTGTCATTCATAATGCTAACCAAACACATTAGGACACCTGACTTCCATTTTCCGTGTTCAAAAAAAGATTGTGCGCAGCTTTGGACATAAGTGATTTGTTATTTCATTTTATTTTAATGGACTACCTTAAGACAATGCATGTTAATGTGTGTGTGTGTTAAAAAAAGCAAATAGGCCATTACGAGAGGTGGTTGTGGATTGCAATATTTCTTTTATTGCAGCAAGACTCTTATGTTTCAATCAGACTGTCACACTTAGTGTAAGACACACTTACAGTCAGTCTTACAAAATCATCCACCACGGTCTGCCTTGGTATTTAGAAGAAAGAGGTAGGTAATGTAATTTTGTAAAACCCTAGATTTGACTTGGAAAGAATATTGTCCTTCTCAATTAGACTGAAATTTCACTTTCATTGGTAAGAAAAAAAAGGACCGTGGAAATGGTATTCCTTTGATTCATTCATTATAAAGTAATATGTAAAAAAATGTTCACACTATTTGTTATATTGATTATGACATTATGAAAGCAGGAGGCCAGCTCTGAATAATGCAGCACTTAGTAATACAGTGCATTGTGAGGAGTTCAGTAGTTTTTCAAAAGGCAGACATCAAATAGGAAGAAAAAGGTTATGTCACCTTCACCCCGCCATCCCGTCATTTATACGCTATCAGCTCATTAAATTCACATTAGGATACTCCGTGGGACTTTTGGAGCCATTAATGCACCTAAAATGGCATAACAAAATCTCAGCTCACTTTAAAAGAGATGGCTTTGCGACATTTTGTATTTCATCACTGAATTATTACAGTCTCAGATGCATTCTGCTGTGATGGTAATGGAAGGAGGGACGCTGGAGACAGAGGCTGTCCATTTGTTTATCCCCAGGGAGACAAAAGGGAAAGTTTGATTAAAAAAGAAAAAAAAATAGGATGTAAAAGAAACTAAAGCTTTGACTATTTTAACCCAGTAAATGATGGCAGTTCATATATGTGTTTGTGAAATGCTTCTGTGTTAAATGGTACATAGCTTGGAAAGTAGGGATAGGGCCAATATTCAGGACATGTGGAATTAACATTCACAAATAACAATACCAGATTGGAGCAGCATTCCCTACATTTCAGCAAGGTCTGTGTTTTTTATTACTTGTATTTATGTAATGCCAATTTCTTGCATAACATTGTAGAAAGTACATAGAACAATTTATATCAGTTCAATGCTCTGATGGAGCTCACAATGTTCCTACCACATTCATTCACTCACTATGGGGTATTTTGGAAAGAAGCTCTTTTTATCCTCCAGTGTAAGTGTGGATTGTCAGAGCAAATCAAAGCCTCATCAAAACCCTTACAAACATGGGGGGATATTTTCATGCTCAGAGCATCCTGAGTGGAATATAAACCATAGTGTAAAAGTGTAAGGGTTCCAGCTTGCCCTCATTTGGTAGACATGTCCCCATTCTAGAACCAAACTTCTCTGTCCCCTCTTCTTTAACCTAATTCCTTTCTCCGTTTTCAGATGAAAGAAAAATGTAAATAGTTTATTGGTTAGATTTATTGTTACTAACCCGACCTGTTTCTGACCCAGGGATTGTGTGCTGTCTGGACTGACCTTGTGCCTGTCTTTGCCTTTGGATGACTTGTCTGGTGGACTGATTACCCATGTATGACTTCTGGCTCTGTATTCTGGACTTGCTTGTGCTGGAATCTCCTGTACTGCTTTATCAATGGGTTCTTGGTCATGTGAGTCCTTCCCCATATGCTATCCCATCCCTTATGTCAGTGCGAGTCCCAGGGGCAACTGTGTACTGGGATGGCACATCTTGCCTCTGGAAGCTGAGTGGGGACTTGCTTTAGGCAAATAGTGTGTCGATGGATTGGGAGACTGATGCATTGGTGCTGGACCAGGGCCTTACATCAACTACCTAAAGAGCCCCTGGGGGTTGGCAGTGGGACTGGACTGTCCTTTAACTTCCCACTATGTGCTAATAGGTGTTTATCTTTATTGTTCCAGAATTTTTGGAATGCATAGTATGGTTTTTAAGAATTATCAAAAGCATGACCACCCCATTAACATCTAATCAGAAGTCTGTCCTTTTTAAAATGGTTACTACAGCCCACAAAAGCAGACTTTTAAAGCACAACTGTACTTACCAGCCTGCTTGCTCATTTAGCAGTGATGGATTAAGGATGCCTCTCACTGCTCTGTTCACCAGTGCCACCATATTCTTGATCCCCTTTTTTATGTCCCAGTGTTGTCATCCTTTTACATGTGCTTTCAAGGAAGCAAGTGATCTTTTCACATTTATTATGTAGGTATGATCCACTGCTTTCACTATTAGTATACCCGCCCAATTGCTGTATGAGAAATATCATGCTGCCATCCCTGGAGTGCATGCAGACAGGAAGTGAGTGTTAACAAGTTGCAGACAAAAATTGTTTGTGATGCATAGTGTTTTTGCAAACAAAATGTCAATCATTTCAAGTTTACAGGTAATTAATTTTTGGAAACAACGTACATTTGTCAGCAAATTTTTTGCACGTGTCTGGACTCACCTATCTTTTATGAACGGATCGAACAGTTTGACATCATATTAAAATTGTACAGACCAAAGAATCCACGTTGTAGCTATTCCTTGGCTGCTTAACAAGTCCCATGTGATTTCTAATCTATGGAAACAAATACATTACCTGTTTCAGGGTCAATACACGTAAACAGTAAAAAGACAATACAAGAAAATAAATAACAAATGTCCACTAACATAGTGTAGTGTTACTGGATCACTAAATGACCAGGGAGAACAACTGCTGTTGCTTCCTAATAGAAATGACTCTTCATTCCTTCTCCCTCCCACACCCTGTGACTCTCTATATATGTCACATCTCTCTCTGTAACTCTGCTCATCTCCATGTAACTCTACTCTCTTCTGTTAGCATGTTCCTTTCAACTCCAATAAAATGAATTGGCTCTTTTGGATGCTTTTTCTTTTGCTGTACAGACTGTATATGGACTGCAAGGAGCTGGTACTAAGTATACATTTAAAGAAGTGATCGTGATTAAAGGGGGTATTTTATCTCAGGTTTTATATATATATATGTATGTATATATCCAGTATATACACTCAGGCACACATGCTCCATGATGTGTTTTCTGAAACACTAATCATATTATTTCTATGTGACTGATTCCACAAACAATGTGACATACAATAAGAAAGGATCAAAGAACAGAAAAGAAATCACACTGACAGCAATAAAACAAATTACTAAAATACCCTTGGTCTAAAATCAAAACAAATGTACACGCAGTAAGCAAAAACAAACGCATTTAACGTCTGGAAAACCGCCTTCAAACCCAACATCAGAGCAGATTTTTCTACCTTTCCTCTCACTCTGTGAAAACATTTGGCTTGCAATTTTCGTTCTGGTGGTTCCTAGGGTTAACTTTGATGTTTTGTTCTAAATGAATTTCAGAGGCCATTTATCCAGTTAATCATGAGAGTAGGAACAGATTGAAACTTTTATCCTAGCTGGTAAACTGCCATCCCGTACTTTTATCCAAGTTTTCACATGAAAACGTCAGCGGGGAATAAAGCTGACAAATATATTCAATCAAAGATGGAATATTTTTCCTCTTAAGTTGCAAATGGCTTCATTAAAACAAAAACATTACCACGGGGACTGAGCGGAGTGGAACACTGGTACCTAAATGGTGTTTATGACTCGCCTAAATGTAACGTGAATTAAATTTTAAAGGCTTATAGTCAGGTAGGTCACAGATATCAGTAAAGCACAGTCCATTAAGAAGATGAAAGGACTCAGAAAGTCCCTGATGACAGAGCATGTTATATGGGTACCTACAGCACATGACGCATATGTAATGTCAAATAAAATGCAAAACTACCAGTACATTAGGGATATGTGTGAAAGCAAACCTCAGACAACTGCAGAATGGTATGTCAATGCAAGCAACACTTGGATGAAACAATGGCCACAAAGCCTGAAAACTCCAGATGAAAGATTTGGGATTGTATATATAACTCTTCAAATCCAAAATAACTTTTTGGATTCGCTGAATATGAGTATGAGAAAATCTATTTACTACTACAAATTGATCTGGTGTTAGCTGCCATAGTGCTGATAGGGATTTCCCCCATTCTTTAACATGGTACATAATGCACAAAGCTATAGGAAGGACCCAGCAGGCCCAATCACTAGAAGATTCCTGTAGAAAACTAAAGGGTGGTGGATTTACAACCAGTCATAGAGACCAGTCTTGATTAAGCTTCTGAACATAGGAAACGTTTCACACTGTGTCACTATACAGGTCTGGAAGAAATACACTAAGTTCAAACATTTTTGGGTCTAAATACACTTGAAATTTGCTGCATGTTTTCATCATTGTTACTGCCATGTTATATATTTTTGCAACTACTATCGCTTCTTTTTAAACTTGTGATTATATAGCCCATAGCAACTTAGTATTACCATTGACAGTAGCTCTCTCAGTAGTAAGGTAGCAATGGCATCTTTAGGCTCTGGCCAGAAGAGGAGTATTGCCATAGGTAGAAATAAGTCAACTTTCAATTTTCAGCCAGAACGCTAAATGTCAGATAGTATGCACTGTAATAAAAGGGCCTAATCGGGTCATGATCAAATTTGGTTTATGCCTCTTTCAGGATTCCCTACACTATTATGACAACGCAGAGGATCTGTTATTTAGCAATGGGAGTAGGATAGAGTCATCATAATAGACACATGCATTAGGATATGCGTCATGAAGATGTCAAAGGTGTGCATCAACGTGTGTTGAGGTTTGTTTTGATATGTAATAACACTGAGTATAAAGAGTATTTCAACAATCACTGGAAGGGTGCAACATGGACCAAAAATGGACAATAGTCTGAGTTTCAATGCATTTCTGTTGCACCAGTGAGGAAAATCTTTACAGCTGTGAATTGATTTGGACACATTTTAGCAGACTTGTACATATGGATGAATTTCAGCAGACGTTTTGCAAAAATTCCACATTCAACTGAAGAATCACATTAAAGGAAATGCATTGCCCATTCATTTACCTGAAATATCAAGCTTCATTAAAGCTTTGAAGAATCCTTGAGCTTTCCTAAAGGTGGATGTCAGCCTGACAAATCTGCACATTGTTAGAGAGAAAACGTTTTGCAATCATAATTATGATCAACATTTTTGAATTTATTCCATGTGTAACCCAGTTAGCAAAATGATTTGGTAATGATGAAAACACGTTATGTCTAATCTATATTCTTTCCTACATCTACATAAGGCTCTCTAAGCCTTTTTCATCCTTGGGGTACCCTATTTTGGTATTGGGGAACCCCTGCTAAAACAAATTATTTAAAAAAATGCACCTTACATTGGTGATCAGTATGTAAAATGCCCTTAATGTGCATATTTGTGGTGGTGATGGCAAGTAAAAAGATACTTGGGGTTGAGCTTGGGGCTTTGCCAAGTGGCGTTAGAGATTGGACTATGCAGATATCATTAAATGGGGGGACAGCCAGCCACAGCTCAAGGAACTCCTGGCAAACACTTTAGAGGAACCCCGAGGTTCTACATAACCCTAGTTAAAATTGGCGGATCTACATAGTGTATGGCTAGCATTACCAACACATACCTTCCAATAAGTTTAGATTTTCCTAAAGAAGTCCTGGCCAAGCAAGGGGTGCTTTTTGACAAAAATAGGTTGTCCTATGAGAATTGCTAGCCAATTAACCTGTGGCAAAAGGGCATTAAGGGATGAATAGATTTGCCTCAGCATCTGTAATTGAGCAGGATATAAAAACACAGTGTTATTTTACATCCATCAAATGTTAACATTATACAGTTGAAGGAGGGCCCGGGAACAATGTTTTACTTGGTTTCTCCCAGTAACTGCATTGATCTGTCTGTACAGCCGCCAGTCCCCAAAAAATAAAAGTCAAGCTGAATGCCAGCACATTCTTTCCTCTTTCTGCAAGAGATGGAAAACCACTCATTGTGGCATAGAATATTTTGATTCATGTCACAGAACATAAAAATACAGTAAGGGATTGTGAAATGTTTATTAGGTTAAAACGATCAATAGTTTTCACATGTGTACAATGTTTTATTGATGCAGACATGCAGCCTGTATCATGTTGCATTCTGACCAGTTGTTCTTTGCTTCTATGAAAAGCATTATTAACTGTGTTAAAGCCCAACGAAACCCAAATTCGAAGAAGGAAAATTCCTAAAGCAATCATGTTGTTTAGGAGAAATTAAAGGATTACCTTTTTAAGCTGAACTTTACAAATTGAAAAATACATTGTACCACTGTATTTGGCTGTAAATGTGCAGTAATCCCATACAACGTTGACCTCTCATGGCTTTAGGTTTCCTGGCAATAAAATGAGGTCCTAAAATTGCTCACCACAAGTGTTGGCCCTCTGCATATAGACACTGTTAGACACTGCGTGTTGATTTATTAAAGGACTATTGGCTGTTCACATAGAAAACTTAATATTGTGGGCATCCTTTGAAAAGTTATTTCTCACCCCCATTCTAAAAATCTTACTGACCTTTACTTTCGCAGATCTGTCAATCCATCCGCATCATCCCTGTATCCCCCTTCGCTTCTTAATCACCCCCCCAAAAAAAGGTAATGTTTACCTTTTATAAAATCAATGTCTACCCTTTTATGTAAGGTAAAAATTTTAGTTTACATCTGCTTTAAATTCCTTTAGTAAATCAGACCCACTGCTTCCACTGTGATGTTGGCAAATGTAGTCTGGCATGTATTGTTCTTTCTATGGGTGGCAGATGCCCACATCTGATTGGCCCTTCCACTGGCTGAATTCAGAGATTAAGTGAAAACATTGTAGTGCGGTGTGTTTTATTCTGTCCATTAGTTTGCTTCTATAGACTATTTGTATTCACTTATCAACCTGATTGCTATTAGAATTTTCCTTGTTTCATTTTGCTTTAGTTGATCTTTAAAGGTTTGGAATCATAAATGTAGCCCTCCCCCAAGGAGTTCTTCCTGTTCCATACAGCAAAAAGCTTAAGCTTCAGCTTACATTTTAATGAATAAAGATACAAAATAGTTAAAAGTGATCTTTTCAGTAACAGCAGTTCTGTGTGAATACATTTATGATATTTGACAATGTAAAGAAAGAGATACATTATTTTTAAAGCTTCTAATTTTAATAATGTGAATATAGATCCAAAATCTGTTTTTGTATATGTTTATCATTATGCCTCAGTTTACATAGTTTTCTCAAGGTAATTGTTTTGTTACAAAGTTTGTAACCTGCAAATTCTGCTAGTATCAGAATTTTATTTTATAAGCTGACAACACTAAGCCACTGCCCTGCAATTAGCAACTGTGTTGTCAGCCTGTCAGGTGTACTTGGCTGTTTGGCTGCTTATTAAGAATATGAGTTGTGTTGCCTAACTTCCACCTAGGAGCTTGCATAGCAGGCTAACAGTTATTGCTTGGACTTGTGATGCAGCAGATTAGTGATGTTAGCCTATAACAAGAAAGCAACATTTTGGGGGTATCAAATGCCCTGCCAAACCTAACACTAGAGTGGGCAGCTTTTCGGTTAATATATTCCATCAGAAATCCTTATTTCTCCAATACAGGTTTTGCTGTAATCCAGCTTTGATGAAGGGTTTCTTCATACCCCTAAAATTAGTTTACTGCTTCACATATACTGCAAAATATGAATTGTATATGAAACCTTTCATTGGGTCTGATTTATTAAAGCCCCCCAAGGCTGGAGAAGATACACTTTCATCAGAAAACCTTGGTGATCCAGCAAACCTGGATGGATTTGGTCCAGGATGGAAAACATTTGCTAACAAATAGCAAATTACTTTTAAGAAATCCATTCCAGGTTTGTTGGATCACCCAGCTTCACTGATTAAACTGTATCCTCTCCAGCCCTGGAGAGATTTAATAAATCAGGCCCATTATGTCTAGTGTTTCCTTATTCATACCCGTGTCCTCATTGGGAAGACTTCCATTCACTTGCTGAGCCAGTGGTACCAAGACAGGAAGTGAGAAGGTACAGGTGTCAAAGGACAAGAAGCTGTAATAACCTGAGCTATATTCTAAAGCTATTTACTCACATCAGATGATTGTTGTCTGTGACAAATGGTCATGCTCGCTTCAGGTGAAAATCTGATGTACAGCAGTCCCCTAATATCGTTTATCAGCGTCCCTTGGCAGACTGATGAATGACCTTTCGGGATTGAACTTTTCTATGGAGGAGAGTACAGCAGGGTGCAGCTCCCTCATCCTCCCCCATTCCCTCTCCATGGAACAGGATGCTGCTATGTGTCCTTCTTTCATCTGTTACTAGAAAGGGTCATGAAAGATTGTTTCCAGCGACAGTAATCTGACATCTGTACTGACAATATTCTGACATCTGTACCGGGGCTATCTCTTTCACAGACTACTAAATAAATGGGGCTTAGTTGTTTCTCTGACACCACTATGAATAGATCAAATCACTTCTCCTCCATGGCACCACTGGAGTTAAGGATAAATTACTCAACAGGGTGAAGCATTCTACGAAACAATAGAAAGTCTGTCACTCCAAAAACAAAGCATAAAAACATTGCATTATAAAAACAAATGGTGAGGTTGGTAGTTTAGCCTCCACAATTTCTTTTCAGACAGGTCCACTTTACAATGGATGCTTTTCATGCACAGTTAGGTTATAGGCCAGCACAGAACGAGCCACATGCACATGTGATGATCCCAGAAGAACATTATTTAGTCCTGTGATAACATTAACTACAAGACCTGTCCATTATGACTGTTTTGGGATAAAAGCTGCAAGAGCCTTGGCTCAGAGTCCACAGTTCAGTACATACATCATATTAAACCATTTTTATCCCATAGTCTAAGGGAATTGTATTAAAATTCATTACTAAATGCCAAAAACTGCTTGGAACCAAAGACTCTGATCTGAACCAGACCACCAGGGCTCAAGGAATCAATTTTTTACAGCAGCATTTAGACCCTTACCTAGTTTCTTTTCTTGTATGCATGTGTGGGCTGTGTGAAGATATATATATATCCTATATATATAACTGCTTTGTCTATTTCCTTTCATTTAAATATGATTGTTTTTCTCTGGTTTAGTCTTGATCTTCATTAAGCATATCTAAAGTACATTTTTTTGGATAAAATAGTGAGGGGATAGAACGACCTTCAGGTTTTCATTGCTGTCTGTGTAACAAGTTAGGAAGATTTAACTTCTTTGAATGTCGTGTACACTGGTAAATATTTGATTTGCCCCTAGACCAGGAATAGGGAGATAAAGAAAAATGTTATAGATTGCCTCCTGGTAGGTGACACAAGATTACCTGAGGCACAAAATATAGGTGACATCTGGTACCTCTACCAGAGCACCCTAGAAGGGTGGATGGGCGACTAACCCTAGTGGCCATCAAAATACTTTGTTATAATTAAGTCACCAAGTTGTGGCCTAAACCAGAGGCAAGTAGGGTCAGCTGGCTTTAGTCTAGATACCAGGCAGACTGGCACCAGGCAGGAAGGAGGCATGGTTGTAAACAAGCCAAGGTCAGAGGCAAAGTCAAAGACAGGGATGGCAGGGAGGTCAGGGATGGTGGCAAACAGAGGCAAAGTCAGGTCAAGATCAAAATTCAGTAAATTAGACAGAGAGAATACTGGGGAGAATAGCAAGTAAATACACTGAGGATCCAGCAACCTCTGCCAGAACTGGAGAGATTTAAATAACCCTTGTAAGGCATGGTTGGTGTGTGTTTGTGCACTCTTGTTCGTTCATACACATAGTGCATCTAGTGTGTGCATGCGCATTAGGCTGTGAGTGTACACAAAGTTTTGTATATGGTCACGTATTTGCACAACTGCACATCCTCGCAAGCAGCAGCTAAAGGTTGCGCAAGCAGAACAGTAACAAGGAATGTCCCTAATGAGTCATAGATGGCAAACAAACCAGTGGTTTTAACCCTCTCCAACTCTATACAAAATGGAAAAAGTTTTGCCTTTAGTTATACTTTGGTTTTGCATAACTGCTGTGCCACAGAGTAGGATTTAGACAGGTTTTTCTTTTTTTAACATTAGTGACTTTCTTATCCTGGGTTTATTTTAAAGGGGGACTCTTACTGATTGAACATAGAAGCTGAACTATAGACTCCTAATTTTTTTGGGCACATGAACCAGAGCACCAAGCATTCTTCCTTGGGATCTTTGAGCAGCAACTTTCATGAGCCATCCCTTGTCCATATAGGACTACTGTCATAGATGCTCACCCAGAGGAGCCTTCCAGACACAGCTTTGACCATATCCTAATACAGCTATGTGACATAAATTCATCCGGTAAGCTGGCTTATTGACTGCATTTGACTATTTTATATTAGTGATGTTTCATAAAATTGAGCCTCTGGGACACTAATACAAAATTCCTGATGGAACAGCAAAAGAAGCACTGAAAAAATAAACAGCAAATTATTCCTATGAGTTGCTGATTTTTTTTTAATAATATTATAAAGTGAAAGTTATACGGAGGGTTGTATAAAAAGGACAAGGCGATCAATCCAGTATTCTGTACATAAAAAAATGCTTGATGCACTATCGTCCTTCGATGCATTCTAGCTGTCGGGTATAACTGATACAGGCTGAATGATAATTCTTTATGGTGGCGAATTTCAGCTAACATAGAAATGAGCTGCTTTGCCTGCAGAAGCATTTTTTATTTTTGTCCAGCTATTTCTGAAATTGACACAGCTCAGACAAACAGCACAGCCCCGTCTGGCTGGGAAGAAGATTGGATTTGATCTGGTGTAGTTCACTAACATTTACAGGTGTTGCTCCTCCTCTAGCCTGTGATTGGACAATGAAAGGAGTAGAAGGAGTTTGATGAGTTCTTTTGCCCTCTCCTATGGAACATCAGAACGTCCTGTGTTAACACATGAGCATTGCAGCACAACTGACATTTAAAGTACAAATGTCTGGTATTATTCATTGTACTGTAATGCTAATGACACACTATTCAATATTCTTTCAATGGTATTTTGGATTAATATTGTGATCAACAAAAATTAATCCTTTGCAAATGACTACAAGTATTTGATTTACCATTCATTCTTTTTGTTATTTATCTGGATTAAAAAAAACTTATTCAAAAATGTTGTTCCTGATACAGTTTTTGATTCACATTCTACCCAAAGATCAATACTTTTTTGATTGAATTCTGATTAATTGTTATTGTTTTGTCAAAAACATCAGAAAAATAGCATAGGGTATGGCTACCATAAGAAAGTTTACACTACTTGATGTCAGTCTCATCTCAGTCACTTATCTTTCCTTAGCTTGCAGTGCACAGATTATCCATTATGGTCACAAATCACCCACGTGTATTATTTGCTGATGTCCTATTTGTGCAGGACTAAAACAGCGAGTTTTTTAATATTTTAAATCTGCTACTCTTACAAAAAATCTAAATTAAGTGACTACATATTTTTTTTCATACCCAAAAGGTAGAAATACCAAGCCATCAAAAATAAAACATGCTTCCTTCAAGTTACCTTTGCAACTTAAAGTAGACCTGAGACCTAAATGGAAAAGATTAGGATTGTTATAATACTGAGAATCACACAATTGACTTTTTCCACCTTTTTGCATTTTCTGCAGCGTTTTTGTAACCACTTTGCTTGGTGACAATGGCAGAACAGATGCTTATAGTTTATAGAAGAAAGCTGGTGAAATTTTTTTTAAAGGGCACAAATACAGTTGAACTTAGCTGGAACAACAGGTGTTTTTTAAACTGCCAATACAACCAAGACTAATGCCGATCTCCCTGGTCCCCCTGCCACTTCCACTGGTTACCTCCATATCAATACTGTTACATGTAATGAGCTGGGTCAAAGGAAGGAATCAGGAATGTAATTGCTGCATCAAGGAAAGAGTGAATGCTTTAGAGAAGGGGTCTTTGGTTTAGTTATAATTAAAGTGAAATTTGTATTGAGAGATGATATAAACTGCCACTGCTGACTTGGTTTTATAATTACTGATTGACTGGTTGGTGTTCTGACCCTTTGTCTGCCAATACAACTAGAGTAAATGTCCCCATTTAAGACTGATGCCAATCTCCATGGTCCCCTTGCAGCTCCCACTGGTTACCTCCATATCAATACTGTATCATGTAATGAGTTTAGGTCAGGGGGAGCAATCAATGAGTTATGGGGGACCCTGAAGATTGATACCTCTGGAAGATGATTCCAGATGTTCATTTCTTTTTGAATGAAGCCATATTCAACTTTCAAAAAAAGGGGAGAATTCACAGTCTTTTTTTTGCAGGTATAAATAGTCTGAAGAATATATTATAGCAGCAGAGTTTCATTAAAAATTTATTCTCACCAATATCAAAAAGCTACATTTACAAGGCAAAAAGGATATTGTTCAGACAACTTCAGTATTTGGTTTTACATACGCTTTAAGCTTATCTTTCTTTATATCAAGCTGACACAAATCTCATACATATCTCTATATCGGCTGCAATAGATTACTGCACCGTGTTCAGCAGCATGGTTGCTATTTATTGAATAAGCCAGTTATACCAAACAGGAAAATATGTCATTTTTTTCCCTGTCACCTTACAACAGGGGGCTCTCTTATAACTTTAAATAATTCAGCTCACAGGATTCAGAGCAGATGAATTTATTAAAAATCCAGACGGCCTTATATTCCCCTTAAAAGTGTTATTTCCAGTGATGCATTCTTACAGTTCCCCGATCCACTACCTCGAAGAAAGACGCAAGGAAAAAGAAAATTGCCTGAAGGTAGAGAAGGGAAATGAAAGCACTGCTAGTTATATTCTTGGCTATGTGTTTTAAGAATATGAGATTCCTAAATTATAGATGATGGTCAAAAAAAAAAAAAAAAGAGCAAACACATTTATTAAAAAAAGGAACTGTTAGGAAGACATAACTGTGATATTAGCCAAGATCCTGCTTGTTTGGCAGTTACCGTGTAACAGGTCCGACTCCAAGCTTATTTTGACAAAGCCTCTGGGATGTGTTAAAGGGTAACCTAACCAGAGCAAATCACGTACTGGAAAGACTCGCTCAGTCAGGGAGAGATGTATGATTAAGAGGGACGTGGGCAAAAGATGGCTCGCCAAAAATAGGGTAAATATTTGTATCAGCGTGAAAGGCTCGCATTGCTGAGGTCAGTCCCGTGGAATTTACATTGTTTATAAACTTTTGTTGTTCAGCTTGGGATCTTTTTTTTTATTTCTCTTTTTTGGCAGAAACAACGCAGCAGCTTTCTATAAAAAAATATTGTGATTTTGATAAAGATGTTTTAACAAGTATGATGATTAAATATTACTATGGCGCCAGTAATGTTGACAGGACAATCAAAGGGTGGTGTCAATGACGAACTATAAAACAGTTGATGGTGCAATCAGGGATGTAATTGTTGTATCAACGATGGGATGAATGCATTAGAGAAGAGGGCTGGGGATTATTTTAACAAAAAAGGACCTTGCATTGAGAGATGATGTAAGCTGCCATTGTTGATTTAGTTCTAAAATTTCTGATCACCTAGTTGGTATTCGGATCCTTTGTCTTTGACACTTACTGAATCGTTGACCCAAATGAGGATGCAGCTCTCGTGTTCAGCTAATTATCACACAGTCATCTGCATGCTTGTTCCAGGTGAAACTACTGAAATCCAAAGATCAGCTTTACAATTAGGCAAATACCATTTTCTTTCAATAACAATCTTTCAATAACAAGTCTGCTTTAAGTGTATGCATTGGCAAAACTTTTTCTTTTTTTTAGTTTTGGACGATAAAAAAAGAATAGAAAACTGTTCAAGTTTTTATTGCTGTCTGCATCCCCATGGAGGAGATTCACCCCCTTAATTTTGGGCAGGAGCAACATTAAATTTTTTGCACTTTTCTAACAAATATAACAAAAAAAATCCAATAATATATTTGATAGCCCTCAAGGGTACAAATAAGAGTGTATCATTTGAGCTTAATTTACCATTCAGTTTAAGTGCATATCAATATCTCCAAAGCAGAAGTAAATTTGTAATAAATAACTCTTGTAATATGTGCAGGGTTCTAATATTTCACCCAAAATAATAGAGATATCACTCAAATTCATTTTTCATTTTCTTTTCTTCTTCTTTTCTAGTGTTTTACCTTATTACCTGTATGTCTTGCTGTTGCTAAAAGTGCTTGGACAACTGAGGGTCAATTAACAGTAATACTTTTTACAGTTTCTAAAATGATGCTTACACTGTCAAAGTGCCATTTATTATATTTATATAGAATTAAAAGTTTATTAAAAGTGATGTTCTCATCTAGACCCTACACCCCCAGTAGATTATGGTGCCTAGTAATCTATGATGGAAGTGAACAAGCCAGTGTGGAGAAGATGGAACTCAGATGTCGATATCTCACCAACAGAACCCATAAGTGACATAAGAAAAATTATCAAGTGGTACCAAAAACCTAATTGTTTTGGATTGATTGACTTAATATTTTACATTATGCATATGTCTTGTGAGGACAATAAGGGGTGGGGTGAAGATTGAGAACTTTGTCCAGATAGTGGTATATCTGCTTTAGTCAAAAAATACTAATTACATGTGACCATGAGATCTTTTATCAGATTTTGAAAACTTCAAAATCTCACTAATAAATTCTATCATGTGATTAAGAACAATAATGCTAAGTACACATTTTTGTAAATTAACGAAATTATCATTGGTATTCACTTTAAGTGGATGGTTGGTGTGCTGACAGGTTATTGGGCTGTCTGCTGAGCAGTCTGTTCTGTCTTGTGGAGATTAGAGGTCAAAGGGGCAGAATGAGCCAGAGTGACCCGCTTCTGGGATGGAGTTGAATGGCAGTAACATTAGCTGTTATTGGTTCTTAGTTATTCAACAGGGCATGTCACCCACAATCTTCTTTGGAAGATTGGGGGATCTCTTTTCACACACTAGATACTTTGACCCGAGACAGTCACAAATGATTGTTTCAGGCAATGAAAGTTTAATCTTAGGCTACACAACAGATTTCATTGTACCTCCAGTGGAGTCTGTGATGGCCTTTTTTCCATTGGGAAACTCTTGAAATACCTTGCAAGTCTTAGGGAACCACTTCTAATATTACTATATCCACAGCTCACAATACATTACCATGGTGGTCAGCGGGAAGAATGCCTCTTAAATTACTGCCAAGTGGATAAATGTCTCCCTTTCAGATAACCAAAAAAATCACTGGTGTTGGTTAAACTGACCTGAAAAACACAACTTGTTATTACTCAAGGAACCCCTGCAAACCCCTAGGGTTTGTGGAACCCTGATTGAGAAATACTGCCCTAGCTACTCACTAATAAATTGATGGTTTAACAGTTACAACATAATGTACACAAGCAGCATTAAGTGGTGATTGATCTTGTATGATCACACAATGTTCTAGTCATGCAACTGAATCAATTCAACATGCTCTTTGTGTTGCTTAGGCCATAGGCAATCATTTGTTCCAGCCGTGTATCGGTAGATTTACAAAAATTTCCCACAATTTTAGCAATTTGACTAAGATACTAAAACATAAGCTTTGTAGCTCTATTCTTAAATGAGATATAAACCCTAGCTAGATGGTATTTGCATGGTATTTGGATTGTCAAAACATTGTTTATATATGTGTATATCTAATTGCCATGTTTTTTCAAACAAAATATTGTGTTGGTTCTGGTCCCCTCCGGTCTACATGCACATGTCCCAAATCATTGCTCAGGATCAGCCTACTTATATTGACAAGGGGCCCTGCAAGGGATAATTTACATTGCTTAGTAAATACTAAAAACATTCAGAAAAAGAATACAGAATCACGCACAGGTATATATATATATAAATATATATATATATATCTAGGTCAGCAGAACACCTCATTCACTAAGCTAAGTGACATATTCCCCTTTATACTTCAGTAAATCAAACCCTATGAAGGGCCGTGTCTGTGTGTTATGCTGTATGTCACCATGGCTCCTTGTAGTCTCCACCAGGAGTGTATAATTAGGACATTGTTATCACCACCTAACATTAAGTACCAGAACAAGGTCTTTTAACATGTAAAACCTTAAATGAGATTTCATGATTGGGTTATAGTCTACTATCCTTGTTTCAACTCACAATTTAGAATCTGAATTTGCTCAATTGTTAATGATTTCTGGTAATATAGGCTATGTTCCCATTTGCATTGTTCCTATGGTCTCCTGGCTTATTATGTATGCTAAGTTCCCATGACACAAAGTAGCTTCTGTCTGCACTTAGGAGATTTATTGTAGAACATGTAGTCATTCAGAAGAAGATGTATGTCATCTATATGGCTGACATACATCATCTTCTAATTAAGCCATCACCTTGCAATTATTTTTACACTTTGTACGGTGGTATACATTTTATATACTGTATTATGGTAGCTTTATTTTTTTTTTTTACAGTTATATAAAACAAAAATGAACAGTTGCTGTATTTACAAAATTGTCAACATGTCACTAATTTGGAGTGGAGGATTTAGATGTACAAAAGGTCTTAGAATGAGTTTAAACACATCCTGGAAATACTGAAGATTCCAAATCTCAGGGGAAGATTTCCCAGCACTGTGCTGGAGCATTTTTCATGAGATTTGGAATACTGAGCATTCCCATGATCTTCAAAGAAGGACTAAGATATCAACCTCACCTTGTGAAAACAGCTTTTTTTTTGTCGGTGCACCATTGGGAAAAATCTCTTCACTCCCTGCTGTACAGATGCTTTAGAAAGAAAGAGGAAATCTTACAAAATGAGTGAAACTCCCTTCCTAGGCAGATGCCACCACTGAACAATTCCCCCTTTACCTCTTGTGAATTTTCCATTGCTTTCTGACATACTGACAATAGCAACCAGTACAACAAGGGTGTAGTCTTAAAAAAAGAAAAGGGGGCACAGTAAACGTGCCCGCCCCACTACACCCCTGCCCCAAAGGGGAAGAAACTTCCCCCAGAGTGACGTCATGATACCAGAACCCGCCCACTCTGTCATTGCAGGTCTGAGCCTGCGATCGAAGAGTGGCCGGGTTGTGTTCAAAGAGACAACCCGCCTACCTCCCTGAGCCTTCAATTTAATACGGGAAGCATGGTCCACTGCTCTGACCGTTGTGCCCCCCCCCCCCAGTGGGGTCTTTCTCCTGAGTGGAGGGGCGGACTGGCCAGAGCCATGGACCACCAAAGAATTCTTTGTAAAAAAAAAGAAAAATGTGAGGGCACGGTGCTCCCACTACACCCCTGCAGTACAAATTGCAGGCAAAATCTCATGAAACAGGGACAAAACTTTACTAGAAAAACAAAAAAAATTACCCAAGCATCTGCAATGATGTTTCTGAAACTTGCCTCGCATAATTTCCATACCTTCTATCTCATTTCTTATCACTAGCAATATTCAAATCAAAAAGGTAAGGTGAACCATTTGGAAAACACCCCATCTCTCATACCCCACGAAATTCCCTCAATTCACATACCTCCAGGATACCTCTTTTGGAAAAGAGGAATAGGGATCCACCATTGCAGTCTGGGCCTACCACTGCTTGGTTTGGTTGCTAACCCTCAGAGTAACAGTGAGGACCTTACCAATGAATCCAATGGGAAGTTTTAATACCATTAGGCAGTGTTATTGGCTCTCTCAATTGTAAATCCAGAGCACAGAAGACTTGGGGCCTGCCACATCATCTGACCACAGATTCCAAATATTTGGCCTTTTGGCTTACTTTTTTAATTACTGGGGTAACTAACTAGAGATAAATGACTGTGTTGTTTTTTTGCAGGTTGGGTTCTGGTCGCTGGACTTGATGTTACAAAAAAAAAAAAACAGTTGTCAATCTGCATTTCTGTTTCTTTTATTTATTAAAAAGAGTGTTTACTGTATTAAAGGCATTTTTCATAAAAATGTGCATTACAGGATATGCTTGGCTAGGCCACTAGACTATTGACTCACCTGAGACTTTCTCTGTCGCTTGCTGTTCTCTCTTGTCACGCCTGAATGTTCTGACTCTATATGAAAATATTTATGGGACCTCTGTTACATGATTTATAGATGTACCTGTCCTAGCATAATTCAATGTGTTATATATTAATGTGGTATGTTATTAACATTGCAAGAGCTTGCTCTCTGCCTGGAGTTAATGTCTGTGATCCTGACTGATCATTTACAAGTACAGAACACAGAATAAAATAAAAAAATGAAATAAAAAAAAAAGAAAGTGTCTCCTGGGTGATCATCACCCTGTTTTTAACTATTAGCTGTATTTGATAGAGAAATAAAGAATGTACATACTTTCACAATCAACCTAAAATTAAACAGACATTGCTAAAATGAAATCTGGTTTAGTGGGCAATGCACCCCATTATTATAGTTCTTTGTGCTGGGTACTATAGCGTTCATTATCGCTGGAATTTATTAAAACTTCTTAAAGTGTGAAAAAGGTTTAGCAGATTATTATTTTTTATTGTACGCGTCAGTATTTTACTGCAAGATGCATCCATGGATCCAAGATGGACCAAGATGACTAGTAAATATATGAATAGGCTTGAAACCTTTGAGCGATAATCATGCAGTAAACTTGATTAGTAATTAGTTTTATTGGATCCAAATCCAAAGGTTGTTGGGGGTTGAGGAGTGGGAGGAGTGGAAATTAAGACAGTCCTAGCCATATTCTAACCTTATTTCTTATCTGGTCTACAACTCCAAACCAACTTCTACTCATACCCTAAACCCAATCCAATTATTAACCTATCTATCCTTAACACAACTCCTAGATTGTTAGCTCTATTGATCAGAAACTCCACTCCTCCTGTTTCATTGTTTGCACTTGTCTATTACACAGGTTTGTAGAAAGTCTTCACACTTTTTTTAACTCTATTTATTAAGAATTTGAAATTACCACTCCTTCTGCCCTCACTGATTGCAATGAAATGATAAAAGTGGGGAAACTTTTTGAATATGCATCCTTTATTGAATGTACAATGCTGCATAATATGTTGGCAGACTATAAATAAAGGTTAATAATGTTGATCAAAATAATCCTAAATGTTAACCCTAACTAAGTCCCAACTCTAAATACAAACTCTAACCTGATTCTATATTCTAGACCCTACACCTAAATCCTAACCCAATCCTGGAACCTAACCTAATGTTGTCCCTACACCCCAACCCTTAACACTACTTCCTAACCCGATACCATAGCCTTATACACAAATCTAAACCTAACTCTAGGGTTTTGGTTCTAAAGCTGCGTACACACGTCAGATTTTTATCGCCCGATAATCGTCATTGGGCAGATATCGGGTGAAAATATGGCGTGTGTACAGTCGGCGTCGTCCATCGTCCGAACGACCGTCCTGGTGGATCCACGGACTATGAACGATGACCGATCTTAATGAAAGGGAAGGGGAGAGTGTGCAGCAGGGTGCCGCTCCGTCGTTCTCCCCTCTCCATAGAGCAGAACGGTGCTGTATGTATAGCACCGTTCATACATCGTGTAGTCCTTTGTCGTTGGAAAGGATCGTGAAAGATCCTTTCCAGCGACAAAAATTGCACGTGTGTACGCAGCTTAAGGCTGTTAGCGATGGCACCAAACCTATAATGCTGGACAAGCATGCATTTAGAATTCATCTTTTTATAATCCATAATATTGATATTGTTTTCCTAAATGGAAAATAAGAGGTATAAAAAAATATACTATGAATGATTTTCCATGATTGATTACTTTTAGGTTTACCCTTTCCCAAAATTATACTGGTAGAAGAATTAATTTGACCCGAGAAATCGGCCTTAGACTGTTTTAGGGACATCTTAGAGACAGTGAAATGGCTATGGACTATATAAAGTTCTGAATAATATGATAACATTGTAAAAATACTGTATATGTATAAATATTAATATCCTCTGTTAAAAAAAAAAACATTAGGGGAAGCAAAATGTACATTGTCATTTCTTAAAATATAGCAAATTAAGAAATTAGAGTAAAATTTGAGTGGGACCCATAATCATGATTCTGAAAACCATTCTGCTGTTATAGATCAGCCATGGCTATAGCAAGATAAAAGTGTGATTGGCTACAAGGTGTCACTGTAATAAAGGAGAACTTGACTTTAAATAAAATGAATTTTACATTCATTACAAATTTCCAATAAGTAAGTCTCCTTTTTTTTGGCTTGGAAGTGCAATAAATAGGAAAATCTTGAATTCCATGACTTTATTGGAACATTTGATTTGATGAATTTCACCTTTAATCATCGTGCGTAACTCAAGATAGAGAAGTTGCCTCTGACATTCTGCCAGATTGGTCTGGCAGGTTGTGTCTTTAATTAAAACCTGCTACAGATGCTAATCCATTAATGCTCGTTCAGTTGTTATACTCTAAAAAGTAATTATCTGCCAATATATATTACACTTAGGGGGCGGGAAGATTTTGGTTCACTTTCTGCCTGATTGCAAATTTACATTTTTAATTTAAGTCCTTGTCCTGGAAAAATGCAGACCACCTCCCCACATGCCAGAAACTCGGGATAATGTGGAACCATTATACATGAAATAGCATTACTCCTGCTTATTATTCTGGATTTCTCATTTACATCAAGTAGAAGTATGCAGTATATTTGATTTTTGAGGAATTAACCCGTGGTCCCTCAGTTTTTAACTTACACAGCTTTCAAACTTTCTTAATCAGCAGCTCCAGACAACAAGTCAGATTATTAGTTAAATTGGTTATTATCCAGGAATTGCACCTATATTAATACCAGAGCATCATATCAAATTGTTTTTGGGTGAAGGAGAGCAACTTCCAAAACCATGTTATTAAATAGAAGGCAATTCCAGGTAGCTACTCACCAGCTTTGGTCCTCTATAGAGCATTTTTGTACCCACAGGTGGTAATGTAAATACCAATCAAAGTGGTTCTTAGAAATGGTTCAGTGTTCAAACAGAAGCCATTGTCTGGGTAAATTTAGCTATATTCACATTACATTGTGCCTAAGCATATCTATGTTCTTTGTAGGACCCCAAAGGAGCCTAGCTACACCTTGTGTCTAATAACCATTATTTGTAACATGTATGCATTTGTTCAATATTTTACATATAATGACTTTATTCAGTTCCCCATTATCACTGGGGGCAGCATGAATGGCTCAGTAGTTAGCACTCTGGCCTTTGCAGTACTAGGTCACAGGTTCGTATTCCCGCCAGGACATGACATTATACCCAATAACCACCAATGTAAGAGGAATTTTTCCTTTCACAATGCTAATGTACTGTGAGCTGTGGATATTGTAATTATAGTTGGGAATCCCTGAAGACCTGAAAGTTATTTCAATGGTTCCTCCATATTAAAACGTTGAAGAAACACTGTTCTGGGGGGAGCACAACTAGGGGAAACAAAATTGTAATGCATCTGGGGGTTCTGATAGATCACAAATGTAGCATGCAATGCCAAGCTGCAATATCTAAAGCTAGCAAAGTACTTTCTTGTATTAAAAGAGGAATAGACTGCAGAGATGGAGACATAATCCTGCCCCTGTACTAAGCATTGGTCAGACCACATCTGGAATATGCAGTCCAGTTTTGAGCACCAGTTCAAAAAAAAAAAAACATTGTTGAATTGGAGAGAGTGTGGAGAAGGACAACTAAACTAATAAAAGGAATGGAGGAGCTCAGCTATGAGGAGAGATTAGATGAACTGAACAGTCCATATGCAGAACCCAGTGCACAGTTATTCTTCTCTTCTATTCGACTTTTAAAAGCCGGGGGGGGGTTGGGGGTCACTCTTTGTGTCTGAAGGATATTTGACCTCTGAAAATGGCATGGTTTCTTCATTGCAAAAGCTATGAAAATCTTAAATAAACCCCCTTTGATTGTTTTAGAAAAAAACTAAATGTATTCCTAAATACCCAGAATGTAACTGATTAATAACATTTATTCATAAGTATTTATTGGTATAGGACATTAGTATTGGTGATTGTCAATCCAGGGAAGATCAATTACCTTAGAGGATCAGAAAATTGAGGTTTTTGTCTACCTTTGTATCAATGGTAGGTTTGGATTTATGAATATGCAGAATTTCTGCAGGCTGAACTCAAATTATTAGTGTCTTTTTTTCAACTTCATGAGACAGCTGACAGTGTTCTTCCACAGATTTTTTATAGAAAGCTATAATACATTCTAATAAATCGTATAAACTGATACATTTATACATGAATCCTATTAAATGTATTTTACCTTATTAAATGATTTTATATTACTCTGCTTTTATGCTTAGTGGCCTGTTAGGCATGTTCTAAGTACAGGTTCAATCTGTAAATTCTGATGTCTCTTCTGATACAGAAATGCTAGAACAAATGTAGAAACTACAGAAGTGTCTGTCCAGCAATGTCCTCTAGATGGCGCTGTAATCTGCAATTCCTTCACTGTACAACAATATAGCAATTGTTTCCTGTTTCTACTTAACAGTTCTCAGTTTTTCTTTATGCAGTTTGTAAACCACTTTTTGTCTTTAATGTAGAGTGTACCTTTTACACTGCGGCTTCTTCTGCGCTATGTTGTCAGATGTCCATCAGGGTAAAAAAAAGTAGAAGGGTCTGTTCCCTGACATTCTGAAACTTTTTAAGTGTCAAAAAATAAAAAAAAATAAAAAAAAAATTCTCAAGAACACCTAATACTTGGGAGATGTCCAAGTACCACACTATGTAATTCACAGCTTTCCCAGGGGGCATATGAGAAGGTTAGGTGTGCCCCTCTGAGGTCAGCTATGACTTAAAGCCAGGCGGATGTGTCCAAAACTGAGATGTTTCAGCTTTTTGTACACTAATGACATTCACATCTTGACATTAACTTGAATCCGCCTCTTGTGAAGCAAAATCGCAATGCTGCAGAGCAGACTGTAATGGTGCAAGCGTTCTATTTACTTTCTGAATTCATGCTGCCACCAACAAGTAGTCAGCTGTGGAAAATCAGTGGATTTGATGCCTTCTCATTATATATATATAATATATTATATATATAAGAATTACTTTATTCCAAGTTTCTTCTTGTTGTCCTATCAGGTCACAGATCGTCTATTCTCACCAGTCTTAGAGAGCTTTAATAAATCAGGTCCTTACCTTGTCATACCTGAAGATCAATGTCAACAGTGAAACCTATCATTTTACAGTATCTTCCTAAAAATCACCTGCTTGTCCAAATGCCCAAATTTGATGTCATGGTCCTTTTTAAAAGTAGATGTCCATCTAAGGACCACCATCCAGACCTTAGAGTGGATCTTTAATGCCTTTTGAGGTGTCTCATTACCCTTTGTTGATAAGTAGCCTAAACACCTAAAAGATACCCCTTGGGGTAAAAAAAATTGATATATTCTTTGCTTCATATTGGCTTCCATCTGTGGGGCCCAGGCAAGAATGATGTCACCCTCTTTCGACCCTAAGTTTCCCCCAGAGGTTGCTAGGGGTTCCTTAAGCAATGAGCAGTTTGTACCGCTCAGGTCAGGTTAAGTGACACCGATTATCTTTTTGGCTAATTATAAGGGTGACATTCTTCCCAATGGCCAGCAATGAAAAAGACCACCAAAGTAATATACTGTGAGCTGTGGATAAAGTAATTATAAAAGGGGTTCCCTGAAGACTTGGTATAAGGTATAAGTTATAGAAGTTACTTAGAAGTTATATGTTTTAAGGGGTTCCCCCATGTAATGAAGGTTCAGAAACACTGATGTATATAGTATTCTAAAGCTCGCTGAGAAGACGACCTTAGCACAGTGTCTACTCACTTAATTTACAGCATTTACCAATCCCCAGGACCAAGTTGACAGCAGGATTGTGTCATCCTTACCCTATGGAAGCCAGAGTAGGGGTAAGTACAAAATCCACCCCATGCATGTTTTTAATGTTTATGCTGTCTTTCAGCAAGGCGAACCATTTAAAAAAATCAGAACATCATGAAGAATCAGAGTTCATGAAACCTCAGGGCCAGTTTTAGGAGCCAGCTTCCTCAGGGGATCAGTTTCCAGAATAGCATTGGGTAGAGGGAGCTGAAAAGCTGAGCATATTTGTTCAGGGCATTATTTTGTCTAATACCTATAATTAGGTATATCTACTATATCTAATTGTAGATATATTATATATATATATATATATATATATATATATATATATATATATTACCTGTGCTATGACTTCAGGGTATACATTTCATACAAATATAAGTAAAAAAATCAAGTAATTTGCTAATCTGTATAGTATACTTATTTTTAAATACAGTTAATAAAAACATTCAGGTCTTTATATTACCTCCCAATAATTCTCAGTAGAAATAAGTATGAGAAGAAGTACCTATGACATAGTATAGTGCTGTCGTTCCAACATACTGTCAGCCAGTGGAAGTATTTCTACAGAGCAAAGTGTTCCTGTCCAATCAACAACTAGGGGTGCTAAAATGGCTGTAACCTATCCACCATAGGGAGGAGTGAGGTGACGCTCTTAACTTTCTAACGTGTCAAACTGTGTATTTTAAAGGAAAGGCAGGACAGGATTAGCGATGGACTTGATTTATTAAAGCTTTCTAAGCCTGGATGAGAAAGACTATCATGGGACAATCTAGGTTTCTCCAGTTTCGGAGCTTTAAATAAATCATTGTGAGAGGTAAAAACATTCACATTTATGTATTTTTCTGCTTCTCGGAGACCAAAAAAGTCACAATTAGAAAATCAAAGTGCTCATTCTGTATAGATTTACTGGTAATTTGTGTTGTCACAAAACTTCTCCTTTTTGAGCACTATTTATGGGAACACCTGATGTCAACCTCAGCAGATTTATACAAAACTTCTTCATTTGTCCCTATGAGGAAGCTCGAAAAACAACAGTCACATTTAACCTGATTTTAATAAAATCTAAAAAAAAAGAGTATAAACCCCAACAAAGAACTTCTCCTATCTGCTTAGTTTGGTTTGGTTTATAAAAAAGAAATCATGTGAGCTTGTAATATCCTTTTTTCTCTGCAGTACTAAAATTTTAAGCAGTGTTATCAGCCTGGCCAAGGACACCTCTATGTGCTACAAAGCACCCCCGTCTATGCTATGGAGATTAATAGAAAATGAGGTGTTTTGTATTCCAAACAAACTTTCTGCTCTTGGGTGACAATGCTGCTTCATATATACAGGACAGAAGGTGTGTCAATGGTAGGGTCACAAGGTGAAAATGAAACAAGTCTTGAAAAAGGAGAACCATGTATGTAGGGTTTAGATACTTTGTATACAGTTCCTATACAGCTTCAAGCCATTGGCTGGCATTTTGGTTCCCTTTGTCCTCCAAAATCATTAAAGCAATCCTGTTTATACTCACCTGCACCCTTTCCATCACAGAGTGTTGCCATCTTCTTCTTTCTTCTCCACCTTCTTCCAATCTTTTGTCATCTTGTTTGGCCAGGCTGGGATGATGTAAACTGCAGGTCCATTCAGTGCTTGAAGCACAGAGCACCGGTATGTGCCAGATATTGGGATGCCCAACTCAGCTATTTTGACAGCTCCACCGAGCCATTAGGCAGCTAAGAACACCTAGAGGACCTAATTTAATAAAGCTCTCAAAGACTGGAAAAGATAGACTATCATATGAGAACCTGCTTGATCCAGCAAATATGGAATAGATCTAGTGTAAAATTTAAAAAATTGACAACTAAAAGCAAATGATTTTATTCATTTCAGGTTCCCTGGATCACCCAGGTTCAACTATGATTGTCTATCTTCTCCAGTCTTGGGGAACTTTAATAAATCAGGTCCTTTGTGTCCACATTCTCTCTATAGTCATTCATTTCAGGACACATTATTTCCCAGGACACATATCCCACTGAGAGTAAACTGTGCAATGTGGGCCATATGTTGACTTTGGGAGGCCTGTGATATGTGACACAGATACACAATTGGAAGACAGGGACAGGTTGTTCACTCTATAATAAAGAATCCTTATAGCATCATTACCAAGTATTGTTTCAATGACAACTGCAAGTTTAAAAATATTGAAAAAATACGTATATACTAACTAAGTGATTGGGTTTACATCTAGGGCTTTCTAGCTACTTAAGGCCCATCTTACCCTATTCTGGTTGTGTCTCCTGATCATAGACGTCAAGGAAAAAAATTTATAGAGAACGACACGAAGAAAACAGTTTCTTCTTTTCTTCAATCATCAATTGCAGACTTGTTTACAGGTTTATGTGCCGGTTTTATGGAGCGAAGGATGTTCTAATAGAGAGGAGTATTTCCGTCTCAGGGTGAGGTGTACCGTTGTGCCGTGACCTTGTTACAGGTCTTAGAAGATTGCTCTTCACACGTTTGTTACAGACAACATTAGGATACAATAATAATGAGAGCACTTCATTTAAACAGTTTGCATGGAAACAGCTTATATCCTGTCATTGAGTAATAAATGTGTATTCCGTCATTGTTCCATGTATTTATAGCACTAACATATTCTATGGTGCTGTAGACAACAAAAGTTTAGGGGTCTCAAAGCTTTGCAAAGTGGAAGGAGGGGCAATAGGAAATAAAAAGGACAGGAATGAGTCAATAGTGGTCTTTTGCACGCAGGGACAGCAAGAAGGGAAAAGCTTTCCCACCCTCCCTCCCCAATTTTTGGGTGGTTTTGGGCAACTTGAGGGTAAAAGGATGTAGTGGCGGTTGAGGCCCTCGGGGGGAGTGTGTTGTTTTGTTGTTATTTATGTTGGGGGGGACCCGTCTAAGGTATGGAGTCCCCGGTGTGGTGAATTTGTTGATGGGGTCTGCACGAGGAGGGGGCATGGCGTTCCTGAGCTGGGAGTATGGGCGGCTGGAAGCAATTCGTGAAGGTGCAGAGCCCAAGGTTTTTGAGAAGTGGTGGACCCTCAGAGGACCTGCAACTAAAAAATTATAATTCAAAGTTTACCACAAGGTTAATGTTGTTGTTTATATTGGTTATATTTGTTATGTATATTCTATTTGTTCAGTTAAGATAATTTACATTGTAATGGTTATGTATATATATTTATATATATATAGTTCTAATTATTATTTATATATTGTTTTATTCGTGTTTAATATGTTAATTTTTACAATATATTTAAAATATTTGTTTAATAAAAGGCCTGCGGGCCATTTAAGCAACGATGGTGTGTTTAATGTGTATAAGTGGGGTGGGTAATGTTTGGGTAATAAAGGGGGAAGTTAAGGTTTAAGGGGAATTTGGTTTGGGGGGCTAGTTGACTGAGTGGACTGATGTCTGGCAGCAGTCATGGTTAGATCTTAGTAGTATGGGTTAGAGAAGGGAGAGGTGGTACTTTTTCGAATTTTGTCAAAAGATGAGATTTAAGATACTAAAACAACCAAATGGATGCTAAGAAGAGAGGGCTGAAACTCAATTTTCTGGACATTCAGTATGCCACTTATGGGCCTTACCGAGGGCAGTCTGGGTGTGGTACTGTGTGTGGTGATCAGGACGGTAAGTCACCCCCTTGTAAGCCATACTTAGCTGCCTTTCATTTAGGGTCTTTCAAGGCCTCCCTGCTCCTTGAAGGGTCACTAATGACATGGCAGGTGAACCCAAGCAAGTCAGAGGCTCCTTTTGCACATTCCCATCCACCTTTTCATGTTTTAGCTTCTCCCATCGCATGCAGTAACAAAACAGATGAACTGCTTCTTCATCTGCAGTAGATAACTACCAAAGAAAATGGCAATAGGTACAAGCTTGGCTTAAGGCCCCGACAGCTCCCAAAATCTAAGCACAACGGAAAACAATGCACACAGTGAATCTGGGTTATGTTTAAAACTTTATTGGTTCCTGGTAAACTGAGGTGATCATAGAACAGGCTAAAACAAATGAACCTTGTCCCTATAGGAGCTCCCCAAATCTAGGCACAAAGGAAAATTAAGCACACAAAAAATCTGGGTCATGTTCAAAACTTTATTGGTTCCAGGTAAACCAAGTTGATCACAGAACAGGCGAATGCAGATAAGCTTTTGGTAGAATCCCTCCAACTCCCAAAAGTAGGAAAAAAGGAACCTTTTAATTTATTTACAGCAGGTATGCAGAGCAAGAAGCTCTGGGCAGAAAGCTCACCAAACCATCCCTAAATGATATAACCAAATGTCAGTTGCATTACCCTGCAGCATTTACCAAAGGAGGGTATATTGGTTTTAGGTGGACTGATCCCTTAAAAACATAAACATTGCCTAAAAAACATAGTTTTACTGCAGCCACAGTCGTAGCTAGTAATAACTTATTTCATGTACATCTATAATACGTAATCATTTCTTTATAATGCGCGTGGCCCGATATTATGTACCATATGGTTCATTTTACGTTTGGGCTGTCTTTTAATTACCCAGCTAAAAATTCTGTAGACAAGAGATGCTGTCTGCAGTCATCACAAAGCAATCGTGCACAGGATGACATTATTTGCTACAACTGAGAGGCCTGGTTGAACCTTTTGGATACGCAGTATCACTGCCAGCTACCCAGTGGCATTACTTAATGAAATGATTGCATGCTTGATAAGTCATGCACAGCTTTGATAAATGTATCACAAACCCAGTTTACATGGACTGACGAGACCCAAGGCACATAACTGCAAAAATAGCATCGCTAGCCCGTAATAAGCTCGCCTGATGGTGCATTTCAGAAAGTTTCTGTTCTGACTGTTTTCCTTGTTTTGTGTTCAGGGACAACATTTACATTGTTTAACCATGGTTAAAAGACCTCTTTTAATGTTGTTACAGCATTAAGAGCCAATACAGGTAGCAAGACTATCTTAAAGCCCAATTCCAGGATGGGCGAAAAAATAACCCCCCCCCCATCACATTGTTTTGTCAAGGGCAATCTAACAATCATTTACCCATGGTCCACAGTAGTGGTTTTCTAACCACATTGGTCAATGGGATGCACAAAATTCACCTTTGGTAAGCAAATTGCATTGGCTTGGGCCAGTCAGATTCTGTAGCTGTGCAATTTGTATACTATTTGTATATAAAAACCTTTTTGTAATCAATACCAGAATCCAGACAAAATGATGGTTTTAACTAGTGCCTGCATTCTTGGAAAATATGTTGTGCTACACCTAATGTTAACAAACTGCAATTCCCTAATCTGTTTCTATTCATATGAGAGTTTTGGGTGTTCCCACTCACCTTTTATAACGTCTCCTGTTACATTTTCATAATCTACAAAAATAAGGAACCCAGCTGGCACCTCTTCCAGCACACTGCTCCCCATTGTAGGGCAATACACTGTAGTGTAGTGATCTGATCACTGAGGTGTGTTAGGCAAGCCATTAAAACATTTGGGCTGTCATATTACACCACATGGCAAAGCAAGATGTAAATGCATCTCCATGCTTATTTGAAAACTAGATAGGTCAAGAGTACAATGAAAAATACAGCCATACAGCTGACCTCACATTTCATTTTTATAGAAATTCTTATTACTCCAGGTTGTATATTTACAAGCAAAAGTATGTCTGCTTGTTAAGCTGCAGAGGACAGCACTGTCACAACACATCACCACGTTAGGACACCAAACTGTCACAGCACATCAAGCCGGAACACACAAAACGTCACCTGTCACAATCAACCTTATTTAATAAATAAGTTGTGATTCCTAAGAACTATTTTATTAATAACCCACAGCAATCAGAAGCCAGTTAGGTGCTATATGCTAAGTTTAGAAATAGCACTCTTTATTGAATAAGATGACAAATGCCACAACACGTCACTATAAAATAAAAAATCTATTTAAAAAAATTCTATTTACAAAAACAAAGATACCATGAAGATACAATACATTTTCACAAACCATATCGAGCCATCTGTCTGGCTTTGCAGAAGGGTAATTTGGAGGGTATTTGGAGGGTAATGTGAGTAATGGCCAGAGAAAGAGTAACCATTAGGGATGACCGAGTTTTTAAAACTCGATCTCGCTGCGAATTCGGCTGTTCTCGCTTACTGTAATTGTAAGCCAGAACAGCAGTGTAAATTCACCGACCAAGCTCAAAATTTATTAAAAAAAAAATTGCAGGCTGTGCTGATCAATGAATGCAGCGCCCGCTGCAATCATTGATCAGCTCAATCTGCGATTCCCGGCACTAGAGGTTTAATAGGGACAAGTAAACCTCTAGTGCTCTCTGATTGGCTGAAGAAAGCTTGTCCCCATTTACCCTGTAGTGCTGGGATCACACACAGGATTCCCAGGGCTGCATGAACGAATCCAGCCCTGAGAATCTACTGTGATCCCGGAGCACTAGAGGTTAATTACCTCTAGTGCCCCGGGATCAGCCCGGGATCAGCCCGGTGACTGTGTAAACTTATCAGCCCGGTGAATGTGTGAACTGAACTGCAGATGAACTCTCAATGGAGAAACTTCAATGAGAGTTCATCTGCAATTCCACTGCGATCCCCGGGCACTAGAGGTTAATACATCTCTAGTTCCGGGGATCGCAAACAGGAGGATTCCCAGGGCTGCAAGAATGAATGCAGCCCTGAAAATCCTCCTGTCATGATTTCCTCGATTCCTCGATTGTACTAGACAATTTTATCCCTAATAAAGTATTAACGGAAAAAGGTCTTTCGAAAAACAATAAATTTAATTGTGCTTCGATTTTAGATCAGGGACAGTTTGCTTTGACTGTTTTGGATATATTGTAAGCATCAAATAGAAGCTGGTGAAAATTTAGAATTGTTCGTCCTTTTTTTTCCTGGAGGTGGTTGCCGATCAGGCAAGCGCAAGGTCAGGACTATGTACATTAGACATCTGTTGGAGCGATCTGTCCTTGTGAAATATAATAGGGATAAACTGGTGCTTCAGGGCAAAAAATCCTTATTCCTTTAAAAGCCACCTGTCCAGTAACTCACTTTGACCAGCCAGAACCAATAAAATAAAATACCCAGTATTTTGAATGTGGGGGAACATGTTATCTTCTCCTCTTCCTTTCAATGAAAAACCAGTTACTAGACCATAGCACTGTCCTATGGGGCAAGGGGGAAGTACCTTAGCCCTATGTAAGTGCCTTGTGAAAATGATCTTAAATAGGGCTTTTTTCAGGCATGCAGGTAATGGGGAAAGTAAAAGAGGTGAGTTGTAAAGAGAAAGTGACAGGTTCCCTTTAAATTGCAATTACTGTCATTTGTTATTATTCACTTGACTGATAAATGAGGACATTTTTTAACTTATTCAGTAAAACAATGACTGATCCAGCTTTAAGGCCCTTGGGAAATGACCAGAAACAATAGTTCTAGGCTGCTGCAATAAATAGCCGAGTATTGATCAATCAGTATTGATCGCTCTCCCCCCCCGCATCGCACTCAGGTCGTAAGATTGTTGTAAAGGCTCAGGCATGTCTTAGGATCTGTCCGGGCTTGGACATGACACAGAAAACAGCTGGTTTAGATAAAAAGGAAGTTTCTTTGTGAGAACACAGACCCTTCTTTGTCCATATCGATTTTATCGGCCTATTATTGACAGATGGCCCCCTAAGGGCTTGTTAGTAAACTTTTAGTAAAGTATTAGGATAGCATTAAAGGATAACAGGATTCATTTTATTGTTTTGGAAATGAAGCTGTCTGGTGTTTGTCTTTCCTGCAAACTATTCTCACAGCATGCAATGACACAAAGAAGAGCCGCAAGAGCGAGTCCTGTAAGAATAAAAGTATGCATAGAACATGCTTATTCAGTGAGAACAACAGAGCAAGGCACAAAGTGCAGTGACCCTTAAAGACCAAACAAACTTCATTTTCACTGATCTGGCTCTGATGGATCCCCAATCTCAATTGGTTTGTAAGAGAGTACTTCACATTTTTCCTTTGTGCTATTTTTCTTATTTGAGTTTAGATATTGGGATTTTTTCCAGTGCAATTCGTTACCTTTTTTCTCTGCCTAATTGTAAAATGCTTATCATAGACATGATGGCCAATTGGCTTTTGAGTAATTGAAAGAAATTGCTGAATTATTGGACAACGACAAACAAACAAATAGGAATACTGTGGGGGATATCACAGGAAGCTGTCACAAAGTTATCCAAAAGAAGTCTTTTCCAATGCTCCCTATATCAATAATTACAAAAAGGCAAAATCATGCAATTTTAGGATATTGTTTCAGTAGGGATTGGGGGGGGGGGGGGGGTATGATTTTGCCCCTTTTGTCAATGACAAATTTGAAGAAAAATAACAATATTTCCAGAGCCCATTCACACTATTCAACCCATTTGGGATACAATAAACTCATTACCATGGGTTTTATCCCACATCGACATGCATTTCATTAATACAGAATGGAACTCATCTTAAGAAAAATTGCTGACAGGTTGGTTTTTTATGATGGAAGAGACTCTGTATGACTCTTTGGTCATTATATGCAACATAACTGGATGTTCAGAGAATACATAACTATTCTAAACTAGAAGTAATCTTTATGTCCTCTCTGTACAGCAATTGGTACTGCATAAATGAATAGGGATTCTCCCCCTACAGAATGCAGTAAGTCATTAATAAGTGTGCTGCTGTTAGAGTGCTGTACTGCTCCTCTCTATTCCACGATTCTCAGTTCTGAAAGTTTAAAAATGTGGTGAATACTAATAGAATAAACCAAAATCAAAGAAGTACCCATGGCTGGCTATTATGCTATACATGAATTTTCATTGAAATATTTTGTGATCTTTAAAAATCATTAAACCAGAGTTACAATATCAGAAGAGCAAGAAAAAATGCACATGCATTCAAAGGTTTTGGGGGCTTACTGGAACAGAGAATATTTGAAATATTTTTCTGTTCCTTTTACTTCTACAAGGGGATGCTGAGAAGTTCTTGGCTTTGCCCAGAAAGAAGAGAGCCAGAATTATGAAATAACACATTAATTCAACATATTCCCCCCTGAGACTGATGTATTTGGTACAGCGTAGTTTCAGCTTTTCTAGACCATTTAAATAAAAGTCCTTTGGTTTGGCCGGAAACCAGCTCTCAGTAGCATCTTTGACATCAGAAATGTCCTCAAAATGTTGCCCCTTCAGGTGTTTCTTCAAATTCAGGAACACATAATAGTCTGAAGGGGCCAGGTCAGATGAGTAGCGGGATGGTGGACCAATTGGAAACCCAGGGCGTTCAATTTGGCAGCCACAACGTTGGACGTGTGTGCAGGTGCATTGTCCTGCAAAAAAAGAATCCCTTTGGTCAACTTTCTACGGCGTTTCGTCTTAATTGCTTCCTTCAGCTTCTTCAGCTCCTTTAGCATAATACTGTCCAGTGATACTAGAGCCCTGAGGTAGGTAGTCCACCCACAGAATACTGTCTTTGTCCTAGAAAATGGACGCCATGACGTTTTTGGCCGACTTCTGGGTTCAGAACTTCGGTTTCGGGGACCTGCTGTGGCACCATTCCTTTGACTGTTCCTTGCTTTCAGGATCATAAATGTGGGGCCAGGTTTCATCCTCAGTCACTAACCTAGCCAAAAAGTCCTGTGCAGCTTCCAAATGAGCCAAAACAGCTTTGGATGCTTCAACTTGTTCCTTCTTCTAATCACTGTTCAAACATTTCGGCACCCACTTCACTGAAAGCTTGCGTATGTCTAGGATAGTGGTGATAACAAACCCAACACGCTCCAGTGAGATGTCAAGTATCTGTGCTATCTTTTTTGTGGATATTCGGCGGACCTCAATAATCATGGACAACATTGCAGGTTGTCGGGTCAGTTGAGGTTGGGGGGTGCCCACTGATGGGCTCATCTTCAATGGTGAAATGCCCAGTCTTGCAACGAGACATCCAGGTTTTGACAGTGCTGTAGGAAGGACACTTTTCCCCCAGTGTTTGTGACATCTCAGTGTGAATGTCCTTTGCTGACTTTCCCTGGGGAAACAAAAACTTCATGACGGCCCGTAACTCCAAAGATGTGAAACTTGTTTATGCCTCTGCTATCACAGCTTCCCACTAAAAGAAAAACAGTTTAAGAATTGCAAAGACCTGATATTTGCACAGTTACATACTAAGATATTAGGCTGTCATATACTCCCCCAGTCATTTTTCTATTTCATCTGGAAGGGGGCAAAGCCAGGAACTTCTCAGCTCCCCCTCGTATGTTGATGCCAAAGCTGTGAATCACAGATAAAAAAAATGGGATATGAAATGGTCCAGGAAAAATACTTGGGATTGATATTGGGCTGACTAAGGTTCTAAAAGTCCAATTTTGGTTTCAATACACCCATACACACATTCACACCTTTCAAAATTCTTCTGGTTGGTTGCATAACACATTGGGTACTAATTTAATAAAGCTCTCCAGGAAAATTCACATTCAATGTAAAACATGGGTGATCCAACAACCCTGGATTTCATTAAGAACATTTGCCAACTAATAGCAAATGATTTTTGAGAAATCCTTTTTAGATTTATTGGATCACCCAGGTTGTCTTCACAAGCCTTCAATGAAGCCCATTGGGTCACTTTTCTCCTGGTGAGCGTTAGTCCATATGCAAATGTGATGCATTTGTTTATTGTAAATGAAGAGTATTGTGGTGATATTCCATCATGTGATAGGTCAATTTTTATTGATGAGTGAATCTGCCAGTGTGTTGCCTTGCTAATGACTTGTTTGGTAAGGTAAACATAGCCTGTAAGTTTTATTAAGGTACAGAGTCAGCTGAATTCCCATAGGTCAGTGGTTGTCAGCAGAGGAACTGGCACCATTCCTCTACCCAAATTTCTGAATATTTTTGCAGAATAAAGAATGATGAATAACAGAGTTTCAAGCTAAACCCATAGTTAAATTGATCTTGAACTGCCCATTAATGGCACTGTGCATTGAATATTTTCCAATAATATTTTTAGGATTGAGTAATATTTGGCACCTGAAGGACTAAGGACAAGAGGAGAGAGTTGAAAGGGATGGTTGAAGATAAAAGGTTTTCTAGTCTGTTGTATGTTTTTTTTCCCCTAAACCAGCTGGGGAGCTATATAAAGAGAGAAAATAGCATAGGGATTTATTAAATTACATAATACCATGTTCTCTGTTGCAATGTCCTATCAGACAAAAATGGGGTTTCCTTTTACATTTTTTACATATGGTTCAAAAATCATCTATACACACTGAAAAGCCCCTGTAAATCTGTGATTCTTTTCTTCAATAATTCTTTATGCACTGTTTTATGTTCGAAGCAGCTGTCCATCTCCAATCAATAATAATCCACTTCTTTGGAGGAAAATGTGTCTATGCTCTGGAAACCTGGCTTACTCTGCCCTTGCTCCTTTTAATAGGTTTACATTGTAATAGAGTGTTAAATAATTAAAAGTGGAGGGGGGGAAAGAAACAAGCATTAAGGGACAGGTATCCCCCACATCACTCATGTATTACCTATGTAATAATTTAACTAGATATTAGCCATAAGTCATTCGTATCCCAGTATAACCTCAGGCTTCGATGGGGAGACAAACACAGGCTCCCTTAAAGCCAGCCGCATATAAATCTATAATTGCGACTATAACTCACCGAAATGAATCTACTCTGCAAGTAGAGCCTTCCTGGCGGCTCAGATACGAAGCTCTTTTCTGACTCCATAAATACAAGGTAGCCGACTGTCTACAACGATGGCAGACTGACCAGTTGATGCAGGAAAATACCTTTTTTTTTTTGCAATAAGAAATAAATGATGGGAAAAAGTCAGCCCAGTGACATTCCCACCTCTTTGTTTTCCATGCTTGATACCCTGTTGAGTTATTTCTTTCTTGTGCTTGTTGTGATTATTCTTAATATAGCAAAGCTTCAAGGAAAAATAGTGGTTCTAAAAAAATGGTTGAGTTTTTTAGATATGCCAGTAGTATTAGGGATGAGGGCAGGTTTGGGTGTATTCGACCAAAGCTAGAATTTCCTTTCCCCTCAAATTTTAGTTTTTAAACTGTAGCATAATACATTTCACATTGATCTATAGCAGTGGTAGCCAACCTTTTTGATACCGCGGACCACTAAAATTACCGGCTCCTCACCACGCATGCGCAGGGAGCCGGTTGTCAATCAAAGGGGAGGAACCTTCCATAGTGACGTTTAAACGCCATCCCCCCGCCCACTCTGCCGGCGAGGTCCTTCTCTTTACCCTAAATCATCTTGCAGACCACCAGTCAACTTGCTCAATGGCCCAGCATTATAATAGAATGCCAGGTCCTATATCCTATAATATAGAAGTCCTATCACTCTGTCAACTCCTAGCTATACAACTTTTTGTTTGTATCACCAGTGGCAAGTTTTTTCTTGCAGCTTTAATGACGACAATCGTGCAAGAATTGACCTTGGGCCTTAGTGCATGGCAAGCAGCTGTCAACTATGCAGATATTTATGTATTTACTTGTATTTGTTTAGTACCAACATATTATGCAGCACTTTACAAACTCCATAGTCATGTCACTATCTGTTCCTCAAAGGGCCTCCAAATCTAATGTCCCTACCATAGATATATGTCATTAAAGCAGTCAAAGGGCAATTGTGAGGGGAAGCCAGATAAGCTAACTGCATACTCAGCTAACACTGAGTGTTTTGGTGTGTCAGAGAGAACCAAAGTGCCTTGAAGGATCCTACGCAAACATGGGGAGAACATACAAACTTCTTGAAGATAGAGTCCTGGCTGAAAGGCAAGACTACTAGCCACTGAGACAAATCAATTATTGGGAAGGGGAATGGAGAGGGGAAGAAAAGAGAGGCATTTGAAGGCACCAAATTTAACTGATAAAATTATTCACTTTATTTCATAGTTTCCTACACACATCGATACCTAGTGTCAGATCAATTTTTATAAAATCATATTGTGTACAATGTTCTAAAACAACCAAATACAGTCAACACAGACATTTTTTTACTTATACACACAGTTTCGTTGGGAACTAGCCACTGAGCCAACCGGGCTGCTGTTATCACACATGATTTCAGACCTAAAGCTTTTCAAAAAGCGTAATATTTATTCCAAGAGGCTGGGGTTGGAATACCATGTAACCACTGCCTGGTTGAGGTATAAGGTAAATATGAACTTTGTGAAGATCTTCCAATGCTTCTTAAGACTAATGGTGGTTAGGTAGTGTTTGGACTATTGTGACCTCAGATCAGAACTCAGAGTTTGAGCTATCCAAATTTAGCTTTGACACTACAATATAGTAGGTTGCTGTATGATGAGCGTTATCATCATCTTGTTGCTGGATTAGCTGAGCCCTACTACACCTGTCATTAACACAGTGGCTCATTAAGAAAAATTCACATCATAGCTTGAAACTTTATTAATCAGCTCAGATTTAGGATCAGACAGCACTTCTGCTTAGGACACACTTCCTATCTTTCTCAGAGCCCCTTCACTTAACTTTAATAGGGTCACCTCCTCTATATTATCATCTAGAGGCCCCCCACCTCTATACTTTCATTCATAGGGCACCATTTCCTAATCAGCTTTTCTAGAACCCCATTCTATCATTCTCAGCAATAGCAGTGCTTATTGATATGAGTTTTTTTAATGTCTAATCCAAATTGCCTATTTTTTATATAAGCTTTAACATTTAATAATATTTAAAAAGCTTTTTCTCAAATGTTTACAGCATTTGAGAAAATAAAAATAATAGAAGAAGGTTGTGATCTCACCATGACGGTCCTGGTCCAGGTGCATTGTGGTATGGACTGACAACTGTCCATCACTTTTTCTCTTGTGTTGTCAATCACCCTGTTACATATGCCAACACATTTTGCACATGCATGGTCACTACCAGACCAGGGCAATAATGTGCAACCAATGCTGGAGTGAGGGCATGTAGACAGAAATAGCTAAAACAGGAGATCAAGTGCACTCAGGTATTAGAAAAAATAATGAAAAAAAATGAAAGCAGTATCTTTTTTACATAGCTTTTTAGCAAACAAAATGTTACCCAGCTAGAGTTTAGACCTACTTTAAAATTAGTCCTTAGGTAATCATGTTTCCCGTGTTCTCCTACATTTAATGTAAGATGCTTACATAGTGACATTTCCTGAACATACAATTTTTATTGCACATTAACGCCGAAATGATACCATCCCCTGCATACATTAGTTGTTTTATTTTAGCCTGGGTATTATTGGCGGCTTGTCCCTCCCTCCTCCTGTCGCTCGGTGTTACAGTTCAGTCTTTCTAGTAATGATGAAAGAGTTCCTCTTCCTCAGCTAATTCAGGAGAGATCCTCCGTCCGCTGGAACATTTTCATGCAAATATCGCCGTACAGTTTCTAACCCCCTAATAGCTTCTTACAAATGATATGCCATTACAACGAGGTTTATTTAAACAAATTTAATACATCTTTAATCAAGCTGGAGAGCATTTTCAAAGGTCACGCTCCAAATCAGGATCTCCATACTGAGCTTATCAAAGTATTAGCTCAAGGGGGAGGGAGAATTATTTCCTGGACAAGTCATTTTAGGCAAATCTTTATTTACATTTTTATTCTGTTATTAAATTTTATTCCTTTCCCTCCTCCTTTGTGTCTCCATTTATGAACCTATCAGGAACTCAGTAAATGGGAAAATAACCGCATTGCCACGTTTTCCAAAAGCTCAGTCTCTTTAGCATTTGGAGGAAATGGCGTGCTCAGAATGGAAAAATGTTTTAGATATCATTGGGGTGGCAAAATGGTGGATTAATTCTGATAAATTTAAATAATAACGTATTTACAGCTGTGCTTTTGGTAACTTCACAATTTTGTATGGCCAAATCCTGATACATCACAAAAAATCATTAGTGTAATTTTTCTAACAGCTGAACCTTTATTCATTAAAAGTCACCTTTGAGCTGCAGTTGAGTGATTTTGTCTAGGCTGCTGCAGGCAACAGGAAACAGTGCCTCAGTCCCCACTTGCCCAGTAATCAGACTGAAACTCTGTAACTCTGAAGCAAGGTATAACAATCTGAAGAAGAGGCTGACCTGTGTTAGATATTTTAGGCTTGCTCAGATGAATGTCTTACAACTCCAGCAGCTCCACTGATATGCTTGGTCACAATCAATATGCAATTGAAAAGCTTTGATGAACAGCTGATAAGCCATTGTCAACAACCCTTATTTATTCCCAATAAGCAGCTATGGTTGAAATGTCACAAAGAACACCTAGACCAGGGGAATGGTCAAACCATTGGAACACAACCAAGAATTGCACAGGCACCAAAATTTACATGGTCTTGTCATTACTAAGCCAGAAACTAGGAAGAAGATGGCTCATGAACAAACGATAGTTCAATCTTCCGGAAGAAAACAACGCAAGTTTTTGGTTGGTCTACTTTGGTTTTCTATTATATGGTATCTGACCAAACCAGGCCAGTAGTCAATCAGTCTTTCTCTATAGGGTCAAATGCCTTTTAAATCTCCACATAGCTTCTCTGTCATTTCATATCTAGAGCCCTTTGGAGTCAAAACAGGACTTTAAGCACAGTTGGCACATGCCTAATAGCAGACAGAGTGGCTCCCCCCAAAAAAATGAATGGCCCGAACTTTGGTTCCTCCATTGGCAAAAATAGTTAAATCATGAAAGGCCCCTAAGCACAGCATGGTGGCTCATAGGCTGGCATGTTTGCAGCGCAGGACTAGGGTCCTAGGGTAAAATCATAGCCAAATGCTATTTGCATTAAGTTTTTATGTTCTCCCCCTTGTTTGTGTGATTAGTGCACTCCTATATCCCAAAAGCATACTAGTAGGTAACTTAGTTTTTTCTTAAAATTGATCTCAGGCTACTGTACAGACATATTGCTATGGTAGGTATATAAGATTATAAGCTCCTCTGAAGGACATGGACTTTGTAAAGTGCTGTGATATATAAATGCAAAATAATATTAGCAACAAAAGATTATATGACTTTTTTACCAGTATTCTAAAGCTACGTACACACTTCCAATTATTATCGTCGGAAAACGAACGACGAACGTTCCTGCACGATATATATGAACGATCGTATAGCACCGATCCTGCACATAGAGTTAACGACACGATCGTTCGTAGATATTGTACACACAATAGATACGATCGTTTAAGCGATAGAGGAACTATGTGCACGACAGGAAAGTGAACGGACGTTCGTTCATCACGCATGCTCTGAACATGGACGATCAACGAACGACCGTACACACGAACGATGTTCAACGATCGTCGCCCAATCCGATCCGCCGGTCCGGTCGTTCGTTTCCAACAATTTTCCTCGTTCGTCGGCGTCGTTGGTTACTTTTTTACTAACGATTTTTTGCCCAATCGATCGTTCGTCGTTCGATTGGAACGATAAAAATTGGAAGTGTGTACGCACCTTAAGCCATGTTAGGACCAGGAAAACAAACAAATATCTTGTGGAAGTCTTATCTAGAGTGTCAACACACATTTGCTTGCAGGCTCCAATATCAAAAATCTGGGTAAAATTTTAACTATGATAATGAATAGTTTATTATTTCCTACAGAAAGCTAGACGTTGCATTGGGACTTTGGAGAAACAATTGGTGCTTTGAAAAGGAAAGGGAATTTTCAAAGTTTGTTAAATGTGGCGCCATTGGTGACAACTAAACAACCTCAGCCTTAGTTTTCATTATTCCATTGCAATACACATTTACTTCAACAATTCTCTCATGCTGGCATCCCTTTGGGCAAAGACATTTTGTGATTTACGATTGCTTTTCTACCTCTGTGAAAGTTGTTCCGACTTTGTTTGTTTCTTTTCCTTTTTGTTTGTTTAAAGCAAGTTTCTTTCTTGCAAGGAGGCCTGTCTACTCTTTTTTCCAAGCAACTGCCTTTGTTTCATCCTCGGTAACTTTCGGTTAAGGTGAAACATCAAAAGTTCCGGCACCCGCCAAGCCCCCTGTGATAAATGACATGAATAACATTTGAGACGTGCTGTTAAATATTTATGCCCGGACGATGAAAGTAAGGAGCGCGCAGGAACCCCTGGAAGAATAAATATATTTACCTAAATAAATTACTAAGACAAATACACTCCTGTGTGCTTGGTACCAATAAACACTAGATATTTGCTAAATTGTTGAATACAAATGGCTCATTTGCTTACCATGTACACCGAGATCTATAACATAACACATTGCCTTTGCTTTGCATACATATTTCAATATTCATCATAAAAGCCTTTGCTTATGTGTCAATATACATTATTTTGCATACATTAAGATTTTCCTCCTCTCCTCTGCCGTTAACCGTTGAGGGTCGTGCCACGGAACCATGCAGATCTTATCTGCTAATTAACCCTTTCCCCGCTCATCCCTTTCTTCTTCTCGTGACATTTGCGCAAAATGAATTGCTTACTTTGACACCGCTAACTAAATAAAAGCAGGCCGGGACTGATAGTATGAAAAATGGATTTTCATTATAGCTTCATTGATTCTTGTAAATAAGAGCCGGAGGCCTGCTCCGAAAGGCTCCAAACAGTCATAATTTAATCTGAGGTGACATAGACCAATATGTACGTGGACAAAAATTATCCTTGAATATTAAACAACAGCCCGGAGACAGAGGGAAGTGTTACAGACGAATTTAAATGCATGCAGATCGGCAGGGTAACGTATTTAAAAACAGAAATTAAACAGCCCCCGTCATAAATCACGCTCAGCACCCGTACCGTACGGCTTGTTATTCTGGCGTTTAAGGAAACCTGAAAGGTTAAGGCAGTCAGTGCATTAAATCGTACAAGGATAATTAATACTTTTGTGGTGGCTATTTATAAGAAATGGAAAATATAGTGAGATCAGCCATGGCACGGCAGTAATTTGAGGAGGAAGTAGAGACAGCGTGAGTCAATAGTTTTAACTGGACAAATGTCAACTGGACTAATGATGTTGTGTTCTATTTAGGAGGCCTTGGAAAAAAAAAGAAGTCTTGTAAAAAGGTGTTTTTTTTAAAGCAAACAGAAATCATTAAAAGTAATATGACAGTCAAAACTTAAAAATAAAAATGTATTATATTGCAGCCTAACAGCCCCATTTGTTTTTACCATTTTACCTGATAGCAATATGTTTCCTGTTCTAGGGTGACAAAGCTCACTCACTGTACTTTGTCTATGGAGAAGTAGCATTGCTACCCTAGAATAGGGCTTGTAATATACATTCCAATTAGTTTTGCTGCTTTGGTTTTTAGGTTGTTGCCATGAGTCAACCCATTTATAGAGGTCCAAGGATGTGGATCAATTTGCAGTCCTTTAAAGATAACATTTGCAGGATTCCGTTTGGTAAGTTTTAATTTCATTTTCTTACAGTTTATCTAAACCATCCTTTCTCCCCCAGGGTTTCAGAGGCTGCTACGGGTTCCTCGAGCTTTGGCTGATTGATCTCTAATCTGACGATGCCTGCAAAGAATCGAGGTCAACTCCACTTGGTGAGGCCAGCCACCACTCTACGGCTGTTTTTATTAATTTCTTCTTTTTGCCACTACTGTAATGTGGGCATTCCTTTCACTGGACACTAATATTAAAATACTTTTTTTTAAAGCCCCTAAATCTAAAAAACTGGAACATTTTTTAAGGGTTCCCCTATGGTAAAAGGTTAAGGCTGATCCAAACCTTAATTTTCAACTTCAATTGCTTTCAGATTGATCACTCATCTTTCTGGATAGCATTCCAATTTAGCTTAGAAGTAGATGCTTTTAGTATGCAATAAAAGTGAAAATTTCATATTAGTTCTAAGATCCATTTAGTACAATTTTCTATATACCACCATGTGCTTGCTGTAGGTGGGTTCAGTGATACTGAACAGGATTCAGATCAAATGAGCTTTGGCAATGGATCATAGAGCAGGAGTCAGTGTTAGGAAGAAAGTGAGTTTTGCAGTGAAACCTGTTTTCAGCAGGGCATTATGTTTCTGGTAGTGTACTACCCCTCATTTTTCCCCTCTTAAAGAATCTCTAGGTTATAGGATTTCAAAGTTGCCTATCTTTGCAGATAACATTTGCATACAAGTGGTAATGCAAAGACACCTCACTTTTTTAGGTGGGGCAGGGGTCATGTTAATGTGTTTTAAAATCCCCCATTTACATTTCAATAGTACCACAGGTGTATTAAAATAGAAATTCTGATTGTCAGTGTCTTGCACACAGATGTTTTCCCACAACTAACACATTCAGTAAATAAAGTCTTGTTTTGGTTACAACTTACAGTTACGGCTTTTCTTTGCATACACAGAATATTTTTCTCTGAAAATGTTAATAATTTTTTGTTCCCTTATACTCACCTCTTCCTTATTTACTTTGGTAAAAGTTGCAAAAGGGAACACTGTAATGTTTTTACTGGCAAACTCCAAAATTGCAACATCATGTCAACGGTCTGAAAGTGCTATTTAAGGTGACCTGGCGTGGGCAAGCTGTCCAGATGTAGTTCTGCTGTTTTGCTGACGATATACCGGCAGCAAAAAGGGGGAAATGGAACGAGATAGGTGACTTCTTTTGAAACAGCACATAATCTGTTGGTTTAATGTGCAATGAGCCCTCAGGGAACCACATGTCAGACAGCCAGATTGGGACTGACTCAGAGCAAAAGAACAAAAGACGTTTTAAATTATGTCCATCTTAATATGAAGCCATCTTTAGATCATATGTGCCACACAAGAGTTGGGGAATTTGAGAATCGACTGTGATGTTTAAAAAAAAAATGTCTTCAAGGAAAATGACTTCTATTGATATCTAGTGTTTATTTGACTATTATAAATACACCATTAACAAGTTCATGTAGTTATAGCAATCATCTGGCAGTTTAAAGACATTTCAAACACATTTCAAACTCAATTAAAGGGAAAATAAATTGTGATTTTTTTCAGGACCTGAATTCAGCTGAATTATTATTGTAAAGGTCACCTGTACATACCTTTTTGCACCCCTTCTACATTTTACTGAATTCCAGTGCCATATTTGAAGTTGAATTTTATGGTACAGATTCTCCTTCTAGCGCAGCATACAAACAGCATGATGGCTTTTGAAATAAAATATGTATTGGGATAACCACCGTACAATGTATATAGTATTAAATATGACTGATTTACTAAAGAAGGAGATATAGTTCACTAAGCAAATTAAAATTTTGTTAAAGGGGAACATTAAAAAAACATCATTTTTACTTTTGAAGAGCCCTCGATCCCAACACAAGCTGATACCAGTACGGCTAACACCACCCCGGCTTCCTTTTCCTGCTCAGCGGGGACGGGACAGTGGACGCAGCCCTTTTCTTGCTTCTTCTGGGTTAGCCAGTCTTTCATATATTGTTAAAAATATGATGATAAGCCGGCTTTAGGTTTGAACATACTTTTGCTTTGCACATGAATAAATAATGGAACTGAACATTATTTGCTCCTTTAATTACCCCAAATAAATTATTATGGGTATGAATAATATAAACTAAGGTATTTGTAATAATTACCTTTACTTTCACAGAGCCCCCGATCCCTCTGGAGCTGTCCTTGATTGGGTCATGTGCTGTCCTGTACTTTGTCCCAGCAGCGGGCACTGCCATCTTCTTCAGGGCTATATCACCCAACCTTGCACTGCTTAGGCAAATTGCCTGCTGTAAATGGGAATAAAAGTGCAAATCTCACTGCACTGGTGTGAGATTGGCTTTTTTTTCCCATTGCAGAAAAAAAGCCCATTCTGCGCATGTCTGATAAGCCAGAAGCCATTCTCCCATTTAGTTTTTACTGCCATAGTAGTAAAGAAAAAGGTGTTTTAATGAAAAAAAGAAGATATTTTTTACTTTTTTATAAGGGTTATCCACACTTTTATTAAAAGTAAAAATGTTGGTGACAGGCTCCCTTTAAGATAGAAAGGTTTGTTTTAACAAAAGCTTTAACATATTTTATTAAGAATACTTGAATTAAAACATCAACTTAACTAAATTCAGTTTTTTGGAGATGATAAATACTTAAAATCCCAGGCAACTCCTTACATGCTGTATCTCTGAAACTAGGTTGATCAGATCTCTGTACCAGCTCCTGCTTCTGCACACCTGCTTTGGCTATTATGCAGGGATCAAGCTCTCCTCTTTGGATTTTTCATTTATTTTATACTATGGAGAATGTAACAGTAGTAGCTGGAACACACAAAAGCGGATGAAAACACCCAAAACTTCCAGGTGGGGAGGAACAGAGTCATTAATTATGTCAGGGAGATCTCATTGCTGGAATATGCAAACTTACTTAGTTCTCCAGGCTCCACCTATAAATAACAGCATCCACAGTATCCTAAGTCGTTTATTAACTATAAGCTATAACTTGGTGACAGTTTTCAAAATCACAGTGTCATAAATATTATTTGTTTATTTCAGTAGAATCTTTTTTTTTTTTTTAATTTTTTGTCCTCCTTTGTATGTCATTGTTACTGGTAACCTTTGGATTTTTCCTCATTTTATTGGACCTTCCTGATAGTGACAGTGGTGGACCATAATTGTTCTTTTATGTGTGTAAGTGTGATCACTTGTAGTCTAGATCAAGAACATGTGTTGCAGGGTAACAAAGCAGGAGCACAATAAAATTACTTGAAGAAGGACCTTAGAGATTTATTAAGGTCGATGATACCTTTCAACCTTCAAGTCATATTGCCAAAAATGTAGACTGTACAAGGTTTAGAAGCAGGTCAACATTAACCCCCAAAATACCACTGAACCTTTGGAAATGAAGCCCCCTCACGCTACCCATCTGTGCAGGCACCCGTGGCCTTTACTTACCTTCATTCTAATGCGGTCATACCACCAACATAGACCTAGCCAGCTCCTTTTCATTTTTTGATTGTGCGTCCCATCCCTATCCATTCCTGTGAGTAGCTTCAGTCATGGAGGCCTCCAGAGTTTGCTTACAGTATGTCCTTTCATTTAGGAATGAACAGGTCAATGCAAACATCTAGAATCAAGGAAAACCAGATAGGGGAATGTTGGTGGTAAGATCACTATATTAGGGTGGAAGGTAAATATAGATTAGGAATGCCTGTACTCATTTGGGTGGGGGCATTATTAAAGAACAATGTTACCAAACTTTAGCAAACATATAGCAATCTTGATTCTACTTTAGAAATGCACACTACTTTAAACTTCAACTAAATGTCTGTCAAAGCAGATAAACATACTTCAAAATAAAAATTACTTTGCAAAAGCTTTTTGGGAAGCCAGTTTGTATCAGCTGATGCCTATTAACAAATCCGCTGTAGTTTTTTCAAAGTTAGATTAACATGCATGAAATAACTAGCTGACGCCCTCTTCAACATCATAACTCAGGCAGCAATCTTGACATGCCTTACAACACATCTGTGTTACTGAGTAATCTCCGAGGAAGCCTTGACTTGTGTTTACACCTTGCAAGAGAGCAAGACAGATGAGATAAAGCTATGTACCATGCTATATGTTATTATGTGATTGGCACAGTGAGACTCAATTTGAACATCTGTCTCTGAACATTAATGTATGCTGCTGCTCAGTTCCAGAGGTATTATCTTGAGATATGAATTGTCAGTAGAAATTAGAGACTACAGCTACTGAGGTGTGTTAAATATTAGTCTGTGCTAGAGTCTATCAGCAGTTATCATCTAATGCTATTGAAACTCATTTGTTCGTCTAAGGACAATTGAAGGTATTGTTTTGTAGGTTTTCCAAAGATCCCTTTATGTACATAGTCCAACCTTGGGAAAACTTTGTGGACTAGACACAACCATCTAGCTCTACCTTTGGTCTTTTTCCAAACAAAACCAGCCTGGTGGACCAAACACTAGCAGCCCTCTCATGGAAAAGCAAATTGTGTGCTCTAAAGAAAGTGCTCCATGCAAAGTTTACCATGGTCGCTCTTTGACTGGTGGGAATGGTGAAAGGTGGATGTTACTATGGACAATAATGTATTATCCCACACCTTTTCACATCTTCCAGATCTTCACATCTTCTTTTGCACAGATTTGAACCCATAAAAAGGCTGTCCATAGAAAATAATGTTTGCTTAATTACTAATATTAGACCATGTAAGACAACCTTAAGACATTGCATAAAAGACAAAAGAAGGAACACATTCAATTTGCAATAAATAGCTTTAGCTTTTATTTACAATGAGGAATTATGTGTTGAATGTAGCTGAGAAATATTTCAAGATACTTCTCATATTTCTTCAGCCTAATCCTACTATGTTGCAAACATTGCAGTGGTCAGAAAAGTAGAAGCAGCTGTTCAGCTCCTGCCTGAACCACCTTCAGCTCTACCAGAAGCTAACTTTTAATGGTAGTAAATTCATAAGGATCCTGTAGCATGGTGGTGTTAAAACTGACCACACAAACACATATACGTGTGTCAAACACCTGTCCATGATTGATAGATGAAATATTCTTTATATGGATGCTGCTGAGTTCATTCTAAGGGTCATCCAATGACCTTACCATCATGACATTGCAGTTGGATTCAGAATTGTTTGAACCAGAACCAAAATTCCAACCCCAATGAATTGAATGTTTTACCCCATGGTTCTATTGCTTTGTTAGCTACTATGAAGGCCTCCTTGTTTTCTTGTATGGGCTATATAACAGAGGATATATTGAGGTTTCTTATGTTGTGGTCCATTCATACTACATCCCTGACATTACTGACAGTTGGCATTGTTCATCCCATTACTGTTTTGGGCATGTTTCTAAAGTAAATTTATACTTTGCTCATGGACTTTTAATGACTTTAATGGACCTTTGCTTGTTTCAGTACTGTTTCTAGCCATATACAGCTCAACAAGAATGCAAAAAACGGTTGAAGAAGGTAATGAAGCTTGGAAGAGGGTTGAATGCAGGACAACTGTTCATGTCTACTGTATATTATCTCATAAGAACCCCAGTAATCTAGGTATCGAATACAAGCTGAAAGCCTGCTGCATTTGGTTTGTTCTTATGTTGGGTTTTCAGCTTTACATGATTGATATCTACCCTGCTTCGGAACCAATGGGCATATTCACAGTTGACCATTCCCTGTTCTAATAGCCATTTAATTTAATTGTACTATTGTACCAATTGAGAATGCTGGCAGGAGCTGGTTGTTAATGAACAAGGTGGACAGTGTTTCCATTGGTTGGTGATAGTCAGAGTTGGTACTCCTCCTGACTAATACCAGTCAATAGGAATCCTGGCCAACATAAAGTAACTGTCTCAGAGCTCGGCTGCAAGTGTAAATAACTTATGTGAATAAAGTTTTCCTTTCGAAGGTATACTAAGGCTCCAGGTAGGCTGTCTCTAGGAATACAATGTTCTACTGGGGCCTCTTAAGTAAAGTCCAGAGAAAAAAAAAAAGAAAACAGTATCTCAATGAGTCCAAAAACATTTATTCTAATAAATTAGAGGAAACAGATATCCACGTTTCAGGGTCTAAAAGCCCTCTTAATCAGGGCTTGCAATGCTGTATGGAGAAAGAGTATAAAACTAGGTAGGAATTATTCCTAAATGATCTGCTAATGGAAATTATTCAGCAGCTGAAAGTTTTGATAAAATAAATGTTAGGTGTTGTAGCCTTCCCAAAAACAGATACTTCTTTTTTTAAAACCTTTAAAAATGTGTTATATAGTTTTCAGTTCTATAAGTATATGAGGCACCCATGTTTATTATTATGTATTTTCAGTGTTTTACAACTGCAGACAGATCTGTCCTTCAGTTTCTTGTCCAACAACTGAACACTTTATGGGAAACACATGGAATATGTTCTAAGTATAGTTAATGTTTAAGATTTTAAAAAAGAAATTACACAAAATTCACTTTCTATTCAAGCCTTTTATATTAAAGGGCATTTTGGCATTATAATTTTCCATATTTTGAAAAATAAATTTGGCTGCTTTGAGTACAAAGAAAAATACAGTTCACAATATTCAGGCATTGTAACATTTTAGATTTTTATTTCTGGTATAGTACATTAGGAACAACTCAGAGTATTACATATATTAAAGGGAAAGTCATCAATCAGTAAATACGTGGTAGTTCTGAGACTTCTGGGGAAAATTTTCCTGCTTTTCACCCTGGATCAATATGATAGGGTGTTACTCTCCCTGCAGTATTGCCCATCTAATTTTCTATTTTTCAAAATGTTAATGTGGTAACATTCCAAGGTAGTTGGGATGAAATTTCATAGTTATTAATTAGCTAATGGATGGACTATATATGCATAAGAGTCTTTTTAGAGGAACTTCCTGTTATAGAATGACAACTTTTTTTCTCTGTTTTCCAATTGTGCCCTTGAATTGTCAACCTGCCAGACATATTCTGATGAAGACCTCCTGTGTTTGTTACAAAAGCCATTATCCAGATATGGTCCACTGCTGTCACCATCAAGAAATTCAGTCTCAGAAGTGCCATGAAGCTTTTACTGGTGCAGGATGGAGGCTGAACGTTAATAGGACAGAGATGCCACGAAGGATGAAAATGAGTAATTTATAGACCATTTCTAGGTAATTATGCCCTTCCCCAATCCCTCTTGTTATCACATGACACTTCACCCAGACAATGACAGACATATCCAAAACAGGGGTGTAGTGGGGCTTATTTTTTACAAAGAATTCTTTGCTGGTCCATGACTCTGGCAGGTTCGCCCCCCCCCCCCCCCCCCCGGTTAGGAGAAGGACTCCACTGGGGGGCGCACTGGCCAGAGCTGCGGACAATGTCTCCCGTATTGAATTGCAGGCTTAGGAAGGTGGGCGGGTTGTCTCTGAACACAACCTGCCCACTCTCCCATTGCAGGCTCAGACCTGCAATGGGATAGTTGGCTAGTTCTGATATCATGACGTCACTCTGAGTGAGGTGTCTTTCCCCTTGAGTGACACAGGCAGGGGTGTAGTGGGGTAGTCTCAGTCTTTTTTCTTTTTTTTTTTTTTTTACGGCTACACCCCTGATCCAACAGTGGGCTCCTCTGCAGAACTGATTTGGGGCCCCCTAGTCGAACTGACTTGAGGCTGAGGAGGGGACAAGGCTCTTTTGCAGCAACCACCCCTGCATCCAGCAGTGAAGAAAGGGTTCAAAGCTGGCAGAACCCTATATGATGTTGCCAGTATATTTCAGCTCATCTTCAAAAAGTTCTTCATAATGTATATTCCATATGTTCTTCTAATGTCTCCTTTTTGCCTCTCTTAGGTCCTTTGCCCTTGAATAAGGCTTGAAGGGTGAAACGCGTCAGAGTTATAATGTTTTGAGTGTCTGTGTCGCTGCTGGACTAATTTCAAAATTCAAAAATTTACTAAATTCAAAAATATTAGGAGCCCTGTAGTGTGAGCAAAGAACTTCCCATAAGCAGAAGATCACACTTTATTATTTTCTTATTAGAAACACCAAATAAATAGTTATACTTCTGCTCAGAAAATTTGAAAGCAGCCAGAATGCCAAATGTTATTAATATTATAAACAAAATGATTACAGCCTTGGCAGACCCAGATATTACTGTTCTGCCAGTTAAAAAAACTGTACCTGCAAAACGATCTGATTCTCACATTCTGTCATCCCTTTGAACAAACAAATGGAAAACATTTAAACCAGATGAGGCAGCGCATAGGGAATAGAAGCACCTACGAGCACAGGATATACTGATCACCTATATCAAGGGAACGAGAGTGGGTGGCCGGAAAAAAAAAAGCAAACCATTCCATTCAACCTGTAATTTGACATCTGCAAAGTATTACCCTGTGCATTGTAATTGTTGTATCTTACATGGATTACTGGGAAAAGGACAGTACTTTAAATAGATGTTAACTTCATTATAGCCCTAGGATGAGAGAAAAACACACATTTACTGAGCTCTTTCCCCTCTTTATGTTTGGTGTATTTTTTAAGAAATGATTTTAGAGTTATTACATGTTTGAGAATCTAGCAGAGGTAATATCTCCTAAACATGAAATGTAATATTTTACTGTGGTTTTGTCCCTAGCAACCAGCGTGTGTTTTTTTGCTAATGGAAAGCAGAAGAGGTTATAGAACTAAAAACAGCCTTAGAAGTTGCAGAGAGGGAATGGAAAGGGAGTATTAAAACTAGCTGAATCGTTCTGAAAATCTGGATACAGAAAAACATCAAATTAGACATGTTTTGCAATGTGTTTGTTATTGTTACATAAGAGGAAGGTATCTTGAAAATGAAGGCATGTTTGGCAGTCTACCTAAACTTTTCTAAGTAAATTTATAGGAAACAAAATTGGAAAACAATGAAAATGCCTTTATTCAGACGCATGCTTTCCAGTAAATCTGGGGTTTACTGTAGAAGAAATATGTGTAAGAAAAGGTGAGAAGCCTTTTAGGATTTGTTTTACCAACTGGTTCTTGCTTACAGCTCATGATTGAGTCCAGTTGTATGGCTTCAATTGTCTATATCAATGATAAATAACTAGCATCAACAAAATCAATGCAAAACTTCATTGGTGCAGTTGTTTTAAATATCTGCAATTGGTATGTGCTGAGACCAATCAAAAGCATCCTGAGAAAGAAAACCCAAGCGTGTTTGGTAGAACTTAAATTTTGAGGCATCAAAAAAATTTTTAACATGAAAAAGTAAATTCAATTTCCACTTATTTTGCAGCTCTCCTCCCCACACATAGAAAACATGAACTGAAACAACATTGCAAGAACATTTTATAAAAATATCTAATATTTACCCTGCCTTTTTGGATTTTATGGGATCCTGGAAGAGCTAAAGATTTCGAATCCTGGGAAAAAGTAAAGCCTGGGGCAAAAAGGAAGAAAGCAATAGATGGAGTTGCTGCATGTCATGGGTGAAAAGAGAGAGGCAGGGAGTGAGATGATAAGTGTTTTTAGGGGGGGAGTGGTTGGTTTTACCTGATTGGTAGGTTACAGTAAAGGAAAGGGTCAGTGATGTTCAAGCTTGTAGGCGGGGGGAAAAAGTTTCAGCTGGAGGTTGGGCAGCATGAGAAAAGGTCACCCGCCCACCTGCCCCAGAGGTTAAATTTTTTAAAATAGAGGAGTTTTGGGTATGTGGCGGGTAAGGTCTATGAAGGGATGGCGGTTATTGGGATACATTTGGGGGGGAGAGGGATATGGTGTTCAGTGGAATAGGTTAATTGATGTCAATCAATGGAGAAGTCTAAGGTAAATTGGATTTGAAACTGATAATAATTGTCCCTGTGACGGTGTAAGGCGGCTGTGGGGGCTTGATACAAAGAAGGAGTGGATTACGATGGAATGGAAGTTGATGTTAAGGACCATGACCCACTATGGGAGTTATAGAAGGTTGAATAGTTAAAGCTCTAAAAATTGTAAGAGTTAATGAACATTGTAAGTCATTGACGTTGTAATAATGTTGTTATTAAAAGGTTAGTAAATGTTAGTTAGTAAAATGTGAATAAAGAGGCCGTCCCAGTCAGTTTTAATACAAAATATATATGTAGTTGTTGTTTCCCATGAGGTGAGGAGAACTTGGGTAGGGGTGAGAGAGCTTGCAGTGACTCCCATCTGTTCTCAGCCTGTCATGTGCCTGGCACAGTACTTAAACATCTTCTCAAAAAATGTTAGATTCCCAGATTTCTTGGGGTGGGAAAGCTGGGATGTAAGCTGAGAAGAACCTTGTAAAGTAACCTAATAAGGTGGGTGTTTTATTGAAAAGAAATGTTCTGGAAGGTCCAGACAGCACTGAATGATGAGCTGATTGTCATTTATGGTATTTCAGAATTTTAAAAATTGTATTGGAGAATGCGTTTCTAAAGGCTTTCTTACACTGTAGCTGGTTCTGCTATTGCCTCACCACCTTAGTTGGACTTCCAGGGCCATCTGGTCTCAACCTTCTACCTTAGTACCCCTGGCAGGAAAGATAAAGTAGTTAAGGCTGTTTTATGAATCCATCATCTTGACAATCAGGGTTACCAGGAGCTACCTAAGAAATTCCCCACAATTTTACATTATTTGCCTTCCCGTAATAAACATTTACGGAGTCTGGACTAAAGACTACAATAAGATTTCCAGATAAAAAATTTTGAACTTCTGAGGTTCACAATTTCTTATAAAACACCTCAACATATAGAACTTTTTATGGATAGCCTTTTTTCTAACAATGTTTTTATATTTTTACAATTTTCATTTGACATTTTTTTATTATTGCATTTCCATTAGCATTTGTATTTATGTGATGGGGACTACAAGATAAGTGAACCTTACATTTGCATGGGAAGTTCACCTTAAAATTCTAATATGGAAAGTAGTCTCACATTCATAATAGCTTAAAAGTCTCTTCATCCATCACTAAGCTAATCACATTGATTAGAATAGAGGCATAAAAACATGGTTTTCCATTATGGTGCCTATATACACAACTTCAGTTGGAAGGGGAGATGTCCCAAACCTAATTGCTCTATGAAGGGTCTTTAAAAAGTCTTTTTGAGAGTCATATGACTTTTGTTAGCAGCTGGTTGTCCCTATCCTCTTTTAGGTTGGAGGATTTGCTCATCCAGAAATGTTCAAGGTACATAGACAGGGATTAAAATTAAACCTGAATGGAAAACTGTTCAACTTTAAAACTATTCTTTGCCACCAGAGTACCCTAGATTCCGGTCTTGGAATGTTGTATAGTAAATTGTGACCCTAGTGCTGTTCTAAGGCACCTACTTATTAGTTGTATCAATCCACAATCTCACATTTATCTATGAGGGTGCAGAGAACGTATTCAATAAGTTATGTGCAAAGCCACCAACCCAAATGGCAAAAAAACTACAAAAAGTTGTCTTCTCATGTTATCTACAGGGAGTCCTAAGTTATCATTTAGGAGCACCTTCAAGTCTTGTCTCTTTGGCCTAATGCTAAGTTTTCCCACAGGTGTCCAAAGGTTCACAGGCATGGCAAGAAAGTAAAAGAACATATTGAAGATAGATGTATTTTGTTTTGCTTAAAACACAACTAAAGGCTCCAGTTACTATGTGATACACAAGAATCACAAAGTAAACTTCTTTTACCTTCCCTGAGGGTCTGTTCCCACCAGTGTGGTGTGATAACACATGCGTTTCCGAATCATACAGCAACGCACATCACATGTGTTTGTGCACTTCATTGCCATTCATTCCTAATGGCACTCCAGCCATATCCTACTAGCGCATTGCACACATGGAGATAATACACTTTCATTAGAGAATCCTGGTGATCCAACAAACCTGAAATGGATTTCTTTAAAGTCATTTGCTATTTGCTAGCAAATGTTTTGAATCCTGGACCAGATCCATTTCAGGTTTGCTGGATCACCCAGATTTACTAATTAAATTGTATCCTCTCTAACCTTGGAGAGCTTTAATAAATCAGGCCCATTGTGTACCAAAATACTGCCATTACTAGACTGATAAAATTAGCAATGTAAAGACCTCATGGTAATTTGTCAACCAGGTGCCAGGTTGGAGAAGCATAAGAACCAAACTAATTCTTGCAGTTGCATAAACCCCTTTTTTGTATACTTCTTTAAACTTGCCTATGGGGATGAGCTAGCAATATTTTTAAACTCGAACTTGCAGCGACTATTGTAAGCGAGAACAGCCGATGTATATTTACCGATCGAGATCGAATTTTCCTTAAAAAAAAAAGTCCCTATTTAACCTCTAGCCTCTAGTGCCTAGGATTGCACATGACAGGAGGATTCCCAAGGCCGTATGAATAAATGCAGCCTTGGGAATCCTCTTGTACTGATTTCCTGGAACCTCTGATGGGTCCGCAAAATCTGTTTGTTAAAATTTCGCAGACTAATAGGAAGTTAGAGGAAATTTTCGCGAGAATGCCAGAGGCTCATCCCTACTTGCCTATTGTTTTGACCTTTCTGTCTTTCTTTCTTCTTGTTCCACAACAGTACAGGCACAAATTAATTTTGTTTTTTATGCAGTGTATTGTTTTTATTAATATTAAAAATGACAAGCATGATGATAATATATAGTAGTAGTTCATATATCTTTAAAAGGAAAGCATGAGATAAGTGTAGAGTATAATATATGATCTTATAAAAAGACCACAGGCATAAGTAAACGTAATGTATTTTTCCGCCAAATATGATTGCTTTTTATTTTGAATTAACAGATGAAAATACAGCTGCATAAAGCTAAATGAAGTCCACATGAATTAAAGCTTACCTGAACTCTTTAGATCGGCTAAATACATTTTAGGTGCGTCAAAACAAGGTGTACAAAGCCTAAATTTGCTTCCCAAAGAAAGAAACTATGAGATATACAAAATCTTGCATCTTGACAGAATGCTGCAGAAAAAGAGATCTTTTAAAGATGACCTTTACATGGCCAGGCTCAGCAACTGGAAGCTTTTCTGACTACAGGTATGGTAGCAACTCCACAAGGAGGTATATTGGGCCTCACAATCGGACCTAGAAATGTGTTGAGGAGACCAACTTCAAATTATTTGCAAAAATGCTTGTTTCTTTTCTTTTTAATTTTTAATTTTAATTTTTAATTTACTTCTGAAATTTAAACTCAAGGGAGGGCTTAAAAGTAAATACCATGCCTAAAATATCTAATATTTACATTCTTAAATGAATATTTTGGTTGCAAATAATGGTCTGGCAATAGGGTCTCTTTAACATGCATTAGGTAAAAGCAGCCTATTTATTTCAATAGGTCACCAACACCAGAGTTTGGCATATGCCATTTTTTCCAACACAGTACACCATAACACTTAGTATTAGTATTAACTTTTATCCATATATTATTGTTAACTTATTATCCAGTGCTTTAGAATGTCTATAGTTGTGTAATTAACTGTCCTACAAAGGGACTCACAATCTAATGTCCTCAATATAGTCAGATGTCATTACCGCCATCTAAGGCCAATATGGGGGAGGCTAAATAACCTAACTGCATGTTTTTGGAAGGAAACTGAAGTGTCCAAAAGAAACATGCAAACATGGGGAAAACATATAAATTTACAGACCATTGCGCTGCATAGACCAAGAATGCCACCCTCTAGGCCTATATGCCACCCAGAATATGGGCATTTTAGTGCAAGTGCATTCAAGTGCATTGTATTAGTGTATTGGGTTTTCAATAAAAAGAATGGAATTGCAGCAGACTATTCTACATGCACTAAAACATACATTTAACCATGTATGAATGGGTCATTAGTCATTGTTCTGGAATATTTGTGCAGATTACAAAGTCAGCATGTAATTAAAGTTCATTGATATGCATACTTGTGCAAGGTCAAAAGTTTTGAAGGCAACAAGCCAGTATTCTAAAATAGTTTAGCAAGGACAACCCTATCATTTCAATTGGTACAGGTTTACTTACTCCTCTTCTACTGCAAAAGTTCACATTACCCATAATTCTTCAGCACCCGTTTTGCTTTATTTCTTCCTCAGGTATAAAATCCTATGAAAGCAATTCATCTAGCCATAAAACAGAGCCCCAATTACAATATGCTTGTGTAATCAGTGGATATCCTTTCATCCCTACAGTTAATAACTGCACGGGTCCTTAAGTGAATGTTTCTGAGATATACGGCCCACCTAGGTACAGCACTTTCAAATGTACTTCATTTATTTACATTAAGTTATTTCTTTGGCTCGGAAACATCAAAAACGACTGTCTCCTGTTTCATTCCTCTCCTTTTGAAATTGTCCAGGTTTTTTTCCTTTTTTTTAGAGCTAAGAGCCTAAAGTCATACTACAGAGCTGGGCCAAGAGGGAAAGCTTTGGAAAGGCTCTCACAGCTGTGAAAACATAGTCCTGGGGCAGTGTGCTGCTACTTCAAACACATGCTTCAGGTGACTGAACACCTTGAATCTCATTCATCAAGTGTTGTTTATACTGGCTGACACACCAGACTTGGGGAATTAAGTTTGTTAGAAAAGATGTACAACAAAGCAGAGTAGGGGAAAGGAACCATTACCTAAATATATAAAAACAAGGATGTGAGGGTATATGAAGTATAAGACATCATAACTAACAGAACTCTATATTGTTCTCAGTACATATAATTAGGATAATTAAGGATGTTTTAAACACATGCATAAAAGATATACACTCAAACCATGGGCTGGTGTCATCCAAGCCCTGAGGGCTGCTAATAATACTTAGGTCTCACCTCAACTCTCCACCAAGACAGTCTACTCGAAGAGGCATGGCCATGAAACGTATCACTTAATGTCCTTATAATGGTTTTTGATCCAGAAGGCACACTAAAGGACTGTGCTTGGATCCTTCTAGTAGGATTAAAGTTTAACAAGACTTTGGGTTATATGGTGCAAGGTGCAAAACCTCTCCATGCAACAACCCAATGCTAGTTGCCAGTACTTTATTTTGACCAACAAACTTCAGTACTGTCTGAGATGAACCTGAAATCAAAGGACCAGAATCACAGTCAGACATTTAGCATTTTTAGAAGTCAATCAGAGATATTTTCATGCACCTGGGTTTTCTGTAAAGCGGACAGATCAAACAATTTACCAGTTTTCAAGAAGAAATATACGGCAATATGATTATTTTTCAGAAATGCTGTATAAATCAGATCCTGAGTTCCAGTCCAGTGGCGTTATCTAGGGTAAGGAGAAATTTCCTTAGTCTCCTCAGAGGTGTGTCTAGCTCAACTCTCCTAGAGATGTCAGTGGCCATGTGTGCGTGGGCACATCTGTTTAAAAGGGTATTTCTTTACCTGTGGATGTGCATGAGTGCATGTCTACTTGTGTGTTCAAAAAGACTCTGTAGGAAATCCTCTATGCTGGATTATCTTTGTTGCCCACATTTCTATTGTGACCTGTTTCCTGCCCTGGATCTAAACTGTATTTGGCTAAATTGGAAGAAGGGGGGTTGGGTATTTAATCTTACCACCATGAAAGTAGAGAGTTGAGTGGTATATTCATAACAAAGCATAATTAAATTATACTACAACTAGAGTACCACTCGACTCTCTACTATCATTGGGATAAGATTAATTACCCAATTCCCCTTCTTTCAATTTAGCAGAATTTTCCATGGGGGTGGTCCAAGTACAAGTAATCAATACTTGGTGTGATTGTCCATATATTTTGTTCTCCAACCTGTATTTGGCTGACATGTGCTTTACCTAGCCAACACCTACCACTATCTTATTGTTATCTCACTATCCTATTGTTTGGCACTTTTGCCCAACTCACTATTGTCTACACTTTGATTTGCTTCATCCACTTCTCTTTTTTTCTTGTCCTCCGGTAACTTGCTGGATCAGTCAGTCATTCAATTGCTGATTCTACTTATCTTCAGTTTACTAGTCCTGTTTGAGTACATTCCGAGTTTCTGCAATCTGCTATGAGCATTCAATGAAACTTACTCATGGCTAGAGCTTCTAGGAAAGACCAGAATGATGGGTAGATTCTGCTACCTAGGTTTTAGTAGCACAAATCAAACATTAAACTGGCCCAGATTCTTCTTCATGGATTCTCCTATTGCCATGGTCAAAAACTACCTTGGCACTTTGGTCTCCAATTATCAGGCCATATATTGTATCTCTATAGCAAGTCACAAGGAAAAAGGTTAGGAAAGGCCGGTCTGTCTCAAACAAGTGTAAAGACAGCTACAATTTGCACAAGCAGCTGGGATAATTTATCATCCCTGAGCCAACATCTCATTCCAGAACTTAGATGCTGTCCTTATATTATGTGTGGACCAAGGTGGCTCCATCCTTCAAGAAAAGCAAATTTGGGCATTGTCAGGAGAGCACTATGAGAAGTTTATTCATATGTATATACTTCTAGGTCTGTAATACCTTGATATATTTCCTCATTTATAACAAAATATGCAATTTTAGGTGTAGCACACTTTATAAAGAAGCCAAGGACCTTCCCCAGCTCCGATCCAGGAAACTGCTGAGAAATCTGGTAAAATGTGAAATGTATTTTTATTCTTTATTGAACATAATATCGTTGGGAGAATAATTCACTGGTAATTTGCAAGCAACAGCATCACTTTCTTTGAGATAACAGCAATTTATCTAATCCGTCTATGAAAAGGAGACAGGCTGCGATATTTGTTAACGTGTTAGGACTTTGGCTGGATCAAAAGAGGAATGAAGGGCTGAGGCGAAACGCCGCCTCAAAGGAAGTTCTACCAGCTAAGTACTCTTTAAATATTAATGAGACATTTTAATATTTCTTTTTCATCTTTAAGTACGTACATTTTGATATAGGATAACAATATATAGCAGTTGCTAATGACAACAAACATTAGGAAGCCGGCAATGCAAAGCTTATTGTGTGCAGATTGCATAATGATAAAGTGGCTTTCAAGATGAAACATAAAATAATGACTTATTACTGTGATCAGTTTAAAAGAAATTCTGTTTATAGTATCTTTATATGTGTGCAAATCTAATGATGTACAGTATATGGGCGATTGAACTATTATTGATTAATACATATATATCATTGCAAAACTGATGTCTGTACCTATGGTATTTTAGAAGGAAGGTGGCTCCAGCTGAGCTAGCCCCTAAGGCTTATTGTTACTTGTGCAGAGAGATCATGTACCTGATGCAAGCAAAAGTGTGTTTAAATGCACTGCATAGCAATGATTGTGTCATGCTTTGGTACATTGGGTTGCCACTATTTTTTACTGGCACCCCAAATGCACCTTTCCAAATGACTGCAGCATAACCCATGAAAATGGATTCCTGTGAATTGCTGTGCGCCGTGCTTTCGATCCAAGTAGCATGCATTAAATTTCTGTGCATTTGGGCTGCCAATGTAAATGATGGCAATCCATCAGATTATTTTTGCTCTCATTTATCTGTTGAAGAGAATTATTTTGACTTTTTGACCTAGAGACAGGATGTTAGAGGAAATCAATTTATCTTTGCAAGTGGTTGCATGTTCAGTGCAAGGTCTGCCTTGGACTATGTTGACACTGCCCATAAGGTTGTGGTGCAGGTATTGCTTACTCCTAACAATGAGGAGACACACCATACTCAGCCCCATAGAGAATGAATAAGGGTGGCAGTGAGTAGTACAGTACTGCTCACTGCTGTCAGCTGTCAAATGTGCACGATGAGTGATCAAGAAACTGACATGATGCCAGCCACCAAGCCACGCAAGATCACTTAATTCCAAAGCATGTTTGGCCCTTCCCTTAACCATACACTGATTTACCCCCTAATATTTCCTACAAGTGGCCAGCTGGAAGTGTCCTATGGAAAATTCCCACAATCCCTCCAATAACATTAATTGGAGGTCTTTATAGGTCTTTTTAAAAGTATATGTCTATGGGCACAAACTGCTAAAAGGAAAGTTACAATGTTTGCAAATATAAACCTGCAGACAGTTTACATGTACTTCAGGGAATAAGAGTTTGCACTTTAACAGAATTTAGTGTGTGAAAACTCTCTCTACCTAAATCATTATATTTATGAATATTCATGGAGCTGCTGTGCAGTTTATAAATATAGGTGTGAGGAAACAAGTAGCTGGAATTTATTCCCAGGAAGAACAAGTTTATTTCAGTTTTAGAATGTTCAGATGGTTCCCACAGCGTAATCCCAATGGGGTGGGCAGAGCATTGCTTGTGGTGTAAGATTGCCTTCCTTTGTTGGGTAAATCTAATGGAAACAAATAATATAAAATACAAGTCAAATGCCAAATGGGAACATGTGAAAAAGTTATAAAGGAGTGAGCCTATATATATATATTTATCAGCTATACTTGCATAGTCCCCAAATCCATTTGGGCAAATTCTGGGACCAGCATTTAACTTATGAAAGAAATCAAGAAATCACTTCACACAAAATGACTTCAAATTTCTCCAGCAGCCATTATGGAGTTGCTAATCCCCTAATCAATCTTTAATACACTTTTGAACAATTACACTACACAAAGAAAAACACCAAATAAATACAGGCTGTTAACTTTTCAAAGTGAATTATCAAATTCCAAGAAATATTTCACTTTGCTTAACTTTCACTTTGTTGAACTTTCACTACATTATGTAAGAGAATTATTCCTTGCAATGTAATTCACTTTTCTAAGTGAACAGCCTAAATGTCTTTAGTAATTCAGCCTCAATGTCTCCTAAGGTACTCATCTGATTTCTATCATTTTTCACCGCAGAGTTCCACTTTACGGTACTCAGGTAGTATTTTGACATGTGTTACTATTAGGTCCTACGCATCTATCAATACAGGAAACCGTCCCGCTATTTTTATGACATGACAACGGCTGAGAGCTGTTTTAAATTGTTTCCTCGGGCTTTGTGGTTGACCAGTACCTCAAGCTGCAAATAGATCTGTGACTGATGTCTCCTGGGATACTTTCAGAATGAAATTACTAAAGCCGATCTTGTTACACTGTTTATATAAACCTTCTAAGTCATGGCCGTGCTGTGGAAATAGAAAATCCCCCACCCAGCACCTCCATCATACAGCCTCCGTGATGTCTTTTCTCTGGTTAGTGAGAATCGTCTCTGGTTTATTCTAAGCACTGACAGACTTGTTGCGGGTTCTGTCTAAACTCTGCGATTAACAGGTCCAACTGGGAAAAATTAGTATGTCATTGATTAAATGTGTTCCTTATGTCCAGTCACCTATCAGCTATTTAAAAGGTACAAGTCTTCTTGCTATCTCCAATCTGCCATTACAGCTCTGCATATTAGTGGGGCAGAAGGGCACTTTGGCTTGTTGCACCAATGCTGAGCTGATGCTTACCTTGCCAACCAACATCAACTGGACATATTGATAAGATATACAGTAGACAGCATTCTAATTGGCTGGTGGATATCAGGGGCAGCTCATATCTTGGTAGCCACAAGTCAATGGGAATACTGCCCACTTCTTTATAAACTATTGGCTCAGATGTTTTTCAAAATGGGACAAAGTGGATCCTGAGCAAATGTGTAGGGATTACAAATTCACAGCATTCCAGTTCCCTTATGTGGAGAGTTAAGCTACGTACACACTTCCAATTATTATCGTTGGTAAACGAACGACGAACGATCCTGCACGATATCTGCGAACGATCGTATAGCACCAATCCTGTACATACAGATAACGACACGATCGTTCGCAGATATTGTACACACGATAGATGCGATCGTTTGAACGATACAGGAAGTGACGTGCACCACAGGAAGTGAGCGAACGTTCGTTCACCGCGCATGCTCAGACCATGGACGATCAATGAACGACCGTACACACGATAGATGGTCAACGATCGTCGTCCAATCCGTTCCGCCGGTCCGGTTGTTCATTTCCAACGACTATCCTCGTTCGTCGGCGTCGTTACTTTTTTTACAAACGATTTTTGCCCAATCGATCGTTCGTTCGTCGTTCTTTTCCAACGATAAAAATTGGAAGTGTGTACGCAGCTTTAGGCAGACAAAATTCAAAGTGACTGGAAAGGTAAAAACCTGGGACACTTTCCCCCTGTTAAAATCAGATTTTGTCTAAAATACTGCCTCCATCAATATTAGTAACTGGCTCTTAAGTTTTTCAAAATAGGACAAAATGGGTCCCAAGCAATTGTGTGGGCACTCCTAATGCCCAGTATTGCAGCTCCGAAGATTGAGGTCCTGAAGGATTCCTAGGCATTTTCCCCCTGCATAAATTAGTCCATGTTGTTACTTTTCCAGCCTCTTTGAATTTTTTCTGCTTGACTCTGAACATAGGTGTGCAAAATTCAATTCAATTTCAAATGGTAGAGGTTGGAGTCGTGCCCACCATTGGGTCAAACTCAGTATTTCACCCGGAACAAGTCCAGGTAAGTCAAAGTGAAACCCAAAGTTTCATATAAACATTTGCACCACATTGGTTGCCTACAGTAACAAAGCTGAACTAAAGTTCCACTTCTAAAAATTTTGGATCAGAGAGGGCATTATTGCAGAAAGGGACAGGTGATGTCCCCCTGTGCGGCAGTGATGGTCAATCAAGATCATATCTAGGAAAAGAAGAAGGATGAAGAAAGTGTTCAACAATGGAATCGGGCCAGGTGAGTATTGCAGGTTTAGTTCTACTATAAAAGGATCTGCATGGCAGCCAGTCAATAAGCAGTTAGGTACTTTACCACCAGTGCTCAAGAAAATGTCAGTCTTGTATGATGGTAGCACTTTATTTTTTTGTTTCCTTTCCTTTTTTCCTCTTAAAAATGAGATGATATCACTTCTAATTATTTTTGCGGTAGGTGCGCTTTAATTAGCAGTCCACAGTTTATTGCACACATATATAAACACATATGGAAGACAATCTTCTTTGGAAACAGTGTGAGCAGTGCATTATTTTCATACTGTCTGATTTCCAAGCGACCCGAGACTTAAGGATAGGAGAAAAGAACAATTATGCTTAGAAAGTTGTATTTGACATGACAGAGTCAAGCAAGTGTAACCTTAACACCGTGAGCTGGAGGCCTCTGGGAATTCATTCTGCGAGGAATTTACCTAGCGCGGCTCTCCCATGGCGATACTCAACAAATGTTTTTACTCCTTGCTCTACTAAACCATAACCTGTTTTGGCAAAAATGAACCATTAAGGCCTCTTCCTTTCTCTGTTTTCAATTTAGTATAAAACAGGCATTTTTTTTCTCTTCCAAGGATTGAGTGTACTGGAGAACATAAAAAAATGTTTTATTACTCTGTATTTTGTTGGTGATGTTGCTGTGAGAAATGTATGATAGTTGCATACAGGAAGTTAATTAAAGAGCAGCTGCAGGCAACAACAAAAAAACAATCAATGGGCTGCTAGTTCTATCCAGAAGGCGTCAGCACTGAAATCAAAAAGTGCACTTAATTCACCTCTGTTGCAGAATTCATTGGAGTCAGCTGATTTGGAGTGTAACCTCTCGTTACATGATACTGTGCTTTGCAACTTACCTCTATCTGTTGTAGAATTTATTGACAGATAGCTACAGTGATCTGGATTGCAGTTTCCCCTACATGATACTATGCTATGCAACCTACCTCTCATGCTGTAATTAGAGGCTGGACGAGATTTGGAGTAAAGGGTTAAAATGACACTCATTGGGAAGATAGGGGAAGTTCTCTGATCTATGAATGATAGATGATGTAACATGCCATTGATGAAATAAAAAAGAATGCTAATTGGCTTGATGAAAATATAATCTTTTGGTGTCAGTGGATGTAGGCACATCTAAAACAAGCATGTAGATAATGGTGTGACAGTTAGCTGTGCACTTGAGCTATATACTCATTCTGGATCAATGAGGCAGAACACCAACCAGGAAAACGGTCCGCGATGGCAGTTTACTTAACTATCAGTGACAGGTCCACTTTAGAAGAAAACCTGTACTGAAGAAGTAAAGAAAAACAGATTTGGTCAACAATGTAATTCTTTACTTTCTGCCTCTTTCATTCCTCTATATAGCAGTGCTCAGGCTGAGAGTAGGGCAGTACTAGAAGAAAATCAGGTGGCTTTCATGCTGCAAGGAACATGCTGAGAGGAGGAGAGATAAGAATTTGCAGAAAGATGACTTCAAAGTCAGAGAGACTTGTGGCTTTAGAGAATAGGCACAGAGCCTGCATGACAGGGTGGGAGGCCTAGACCGAGGTAGTAAGGGGTTAAGAATTTGTGTGAACTGAGAGGAGGTCTCGGGGCTGGTGTTGAGTTGGAGGTAGGAGGAGTTATGAAAAAGGGGGGTTTAAAGAAGGAGAATCGGAAGTGGGTGGCCCTCCTTTAGCAAGAAAAGTTTCCGTTAGGACACAAGAAAGAGAATAGCTGCTTTTGAGGGCCTTATGGCCCAACTTATGGATGCAGTGGCTTTACATGGTAAAGCTTGGCTGCAGGATAGGGTAGCTGAGGTACTGGAGGGGGCCTGCTGTGAGCCCTTCTCCAGCTAGATTAGCAGGGTTACGGCCTCGTGGGCACAGACCCCTGGTGCACCTCAGCCCTGATCATTTTAGTAGAGCTCAGCATTAGAGTGGGAGTCCCCCTAGGGACCCTCCTGGTGGGCCATCTGAGTTTAGTAGGGTCCAGGCTGGTGTCAGGCCAGGGAGGAATGGCGGAGCTCAGGAGAAGGGGCTGCGGCTGCCGGGGAGCGCAGCCCCAGATCCCCAGGGTTGGAGGCCAGCAGGCCTGAGGCTTCCTGGAAGCTGGGGCCCAGGAGAAGGGGTTCATCCATGGAGGGGGCTGTGGCTGCCAGGGGGCGCGGCCCACACTCGGCGGTGAGAGAGGTCTCTGTTATGGAGGCCACACCTGAAGCCGGGGGCTTGCATACTGCCAGTTCCGGAGCTCAGTGGTGTCAGTGGTGGGGTGCCCTGCTGCCTTCGGGGGGATAGTCAGGACACGGGAAACACCACAGGAGGCAGACTAGGCCACGCGCTGCCTTCCATAGGAAATCGGGGACGATGCAGGGTCTCATGGAGCAGCTGGCAGGCCCCAGTGGAGCGGTGCTGTCAGGTAAGGAGAGGCTGGGGTGAGGGGTGGTGTGTGTGGGGGGGACATGATGTGTTGTTTTACGGAAGGGGGTGTGGACAGACAGTTTACTGCGGGCCTGCTGTGGTTACAGAGTAATGGGGACTGGGGGGCAGCGGTTAGCAGTTTGTGGTTCGGCAGGCTGTGAAAGGCTCCAAAAGGGGGGAGGGGGCCCCGGATACTCAGTGACTGGTATCTTTTCGGTGGTTCCACAGGCTAGTCACGCGAGGTCTGTATGGAGGGGTCAGGGGTATGAGCAGGTTTTGTTTAAAGCGGTGTTTATGGTTGCTGTCTTTGGGGAAATGCGTGTCAGTGAGTTGGTAAGCCTGGTCAGGCAAAGGCCGGAAGGAATTGTGTTTCAGGATCTGGTGAGTGCGGTGGATCGGGTGAGTTTGTTGATTGGAAAATTCAAGACTGATCAGGGGGATGGGGGTTTTAGGGTGGTTCTTTTTAGCATGGCTGGATCTCTGGTTTGCCCGTGGGGGGCGGGGGAGGAGTCAGTTCGGCTCAGGCCTGGGAAAATGGCCCCTTGCTTGTACATGTGGATGGTTCCTGTTTGTCCAGACATCAGTTTGTGGCGGTGTTAAGGAAATATTTAAGAAGTTGGTGATGGATGTTGGGGGGTACTCTTCACATTCATTAAGGATTGGGGTGGCTACAGAGGTGGCTGGGTGGGGGTTAGGGTAAGAGGCCATAAGGCGGATTGGCAGGTGGGAATCTTGTAGATTTCAATTGTATGTGCGGCCGCAGTTATTGTAAGGTCTGGAGGGACCGGGGTGTTGCTACTTGGGATTGGGGAGTTGTGCGGTTTGTGAATATGTACTTGTTTTATTGTATGTTTTTTCCTAGGTGGTCAGGCCTGTCTTGTGTGGATCATTGGACACTCCTACGTCTGGTGGGGCGCACAGAGAGCTGAGGTGCAGCCCAATGGAAGGCAGCTGAGTTTGGAAGGTGCAGCCCAATGGAAGGATGCTGTGGAGTAGAGTGGTGCCTGAGATCTGCAAGTTTGGGGCGTTGGATGTGCCCCCGGGTATGGTTCTTATTCATGCTGAGGGTAATGATTTGGGAAAGAAATCTATGAGGGATCTCATTCAGGATGTGAAATTGGATTTTCTAAGGTTGAGAGCAGAGTTTCCTGGTATGGTTATAGTATGGCCTGATACTGTGGCCAGGACGAGTTGAAGGGGGGTGGATCAGTGGAAAAGGTGAACAAGGCTAAGATTAAAGTGAATAGGGTGTTGTGGTATGCCATCGTGAGTTGGAGGAGGAGACATGGAGATACCTGGGGCAGGATGGTGTGCATCTCAATGTCATTGGCACTGACATGTGGTTCATTGTCCTTCAAGATGGTATACAGCAGGCCCTGCGTGTGTGGAGGGGCGCTCAGGTGTGAGGTGTCACGCCTGGGAGCTGTGGAGGTTGGGGTGTTGGGGGGCAAAGATCTAGTGAATGGTATGTGGTGGATTTTGGTTGGGGGGAATCCACTCTGGTGTTGAGATAGGAGGAGTTAAGAAAAGGGGGGGTTTAAAGAGGGAGAATCGGAAGTGGGTGGCCCTCTTTTAGCAAGAAAAGTTCCCACCCACCATCCCTTCTTTTTGTCTAGTTAATTTGAGATTCAGGGGATTGGCGGTTGGGGTCTTGGAGGGCAAAGATCCAGTAGATGGTATGTTCTGAATTTCGGTTGGGAGAAAACATTTTTAGTGGAGTTCCCCTCCCTACTGTATGGTGTATGAAGGTTCAAGGCTCTTGAGGCGGTGCTGGGCGGCTAGGGACCATGATGGCGTGGTGGAAAATTTAAATTCTTGTTGGGGCGGATTTTGCCTTCTGAGACCTGCTTCTTGGTGTTGGGGTTGAAAAAAAGCTGGAGTCTAAGTTGATTCATGGTTACATTGGTTGATAGAGGGAAAAATTTGGCTATTAGTTAGCTAGGTTGTATTAATGGGGGTTATTTGTTTATGTTATGTCAGCTGGAATGTAAATGTGGAAGCTTTGTTATTTATTGGTGTTTATGTTATTATAGATTATTTATGTCATTATTTATCTGGTTATTTGAAATGGTTAATTCGTTTATTTATGTTAATAAATCGTCTGCTTGACAGACATTTTTGAATCCAACCTGTAGTCTGTGTCTTTCATGGTTGGGAATAAGGGTTGGTAAGCAAAAGGTGGGGGGAGGGGCTTAAAAGGAAGGTAATAGGTGGGTGGTGGTAAGTATTAGGGAGGGATAGAGGGTCTGAGCTACCCTGATCATGCTTCTGCTTTTTAGCTGTCTGATCAGTAGCCCGAGGTTGATTTCTGACACCAATCTGTTCCTCAAACATATTAGAGATAGCATATTCAATCTCAAAGCTGAATAGACATAATTGCAAATCAATCACCAGGTAAAAATATTCTTCATTAACTCAGTTATACCTGGTTTTCTTCTAATTAGGAAGGCTAGATGATGTAGTTTTCATGTTAGGCAGTGACAAACATAACGAACCGTGGGCCCCTTTGCAAAACTCACTCGGGGCCTCTCTGCTAAACTGACTTGAAGCCCCCTGAGGGCTTCCTTGTGGTTTGAGAGGGTACTTTGCTCCTATCTATATCTTCCCCTTGATATTAGCTATATGTTCAGACTGGAGGCTGCTTACACTAACACGCATTTGTTTTCAGCAATTGTACCAACAATATCATGGCAGAGAATGTCCCTTTGTCATTTTTTTCTTTGCACGGACTCAATATTCAGCATTTCTAAGAAAGAAAGTGCTCCGTACTGAAATTAAAGCCAATGATGTATTCCTAAACTGGATCAAACCCTTTCCAGCGAGGAACAAGCTTTAAACTTGATGCTGGCACCTGCTCAAGCAGGACAATCTCAGCTGCCATCTAAGTACAAGTACAGTACAAAATAATTCGATTAATACACGGTGCCACATAGAGTGTGTAGGTGTTAATAAGCAGCCTTCCGTTGGCTGGAAAAAATGTTTTTCTTGGAAGTTACTGTAAAAACTATGGAGAGATTGCACATTAAATATCCCTATATGAGAATAAAAGACTCAGATTGAATACATGTATGTGTTGCATGTTAATCAGACTTTTGTTGCTACGTCAGCTTGTCTTTCAACGACTTTGACAATAAACCCCATTCCTCACTATCAGTGCTAGGCTGTTGCATATAGCTGAAGGAGAAAGGAAAGTAAGCAATGGAATGGGTCTTCTCAACACTTACCCACCAATCACATACCTACCAAGGCTAAAATTGCTCAAGGGGCAGTAGGGTGTTGAAAGTCAAGGTTGAATTAAAGGGTGATGGCAGGTAAAGGAGCAGAACCAAAGGTCATATATGGGTGTCAAACACTCAGACAGTTCTTCTGAAGGGTAGAGTGCGTGGAAGTCTAGACATAGAAACAATAGTCATACACAGGTATCAGTTAGCTTGGTGGGAGAGCCAAGGTTAAAGAATATTTCCAGTCAAAAAGCCAGTCAGGGGTTGGCCCATGCAGCAGGCATGATAGTAAGATTCAATCAGGGTCAGTAACGGGTTAGTAAATCGGAAATCACACCTATAGCAATTCAGGAACTAAACACTAACATGGCCAAGGAGGTCTTGTTATGGAACAGCTTCTATTTAGCTTCTGGGTAATCAAGGGTCAAACAGCATGCCAAATGCACGATCTGGAGGTTGTCCATTAATCATAAGGTCATGAGATGGCAAATCCCTCAGTATGCTGTGTTCTTGCAAGTCCAGGTGACAGCATAGCATCACTGAGGATTATGATGGGCCCATGGAGTAGGACATCACGCTCTTTACAACCAGAGAATACAATTGTTCAACCTTAGGCGATGTTCTTACAGTAAACTTGTATAATTTTAGATTATGTGCTCTTGGATCATCATCTGACCTACATGTAAGCTTCAGAAGGTGGAAATTGTTAACAGTTTGTGATCAAGTTATAATGATCATACGTGCCATTATTACATACCAGGTACCACTGGCCCGCATACATTTTCTTGTGTAAGTGTGTTTTCTGGTGAAGCCATGTTGGAAGAGATTTAAACTACAAAGGAAGACAATAACCTTTTTTTAATTGTCTCTGACGCTCCATGAGGCTTTGGGCACACTCAAAACAGCCACGGCCAAAAGGGAGGTAGATTGATGTCATTAGATATCACATGACCAGCAAACCGGAAACTCCAAGCTTTTTTAAAGAGACTCATGGGAGGTACAGAAAATTCACTTGATAGGCTGGCAAGAGGATTTAGGTGAAGGTTTAGTGCACAATACCACTTTTTTAATACTTTATTCATTTTTATATATGGGTTTTATATCATTTTAAGGGGTAAATATCCGACAAAAAATTTGGGCAACAGAGGAGGAAAAAGAGCAAGACACACTTAGACCTAAAAGAGGAACAAATCAGGGATAGTTGAGAGGTATGGAAGTAAGGCTTCAGGTGGGAACAGCACCACTATCTCACCATCCATCACAACATAGTCCAAGTGTCCCGACTTGAAGGTTCTTCCTAAATTTCTGTTTTGGCAACAATAAACTTAACAGCTGTTTATACCTGCTTTATAGACTCTGCACAGTAAACAGCAATATATATTAAAACACAAGCTTCCATCTTTCATACAACAGAACACTTTAAATGCAATAATTAGCAATTTACGTAAAATAATTAGCCTGGGATATGTGCACACAAGGTGACAAAGCGGCTTTTATTCATGTACCGCTTAGACAACCTGACTTTCCACTCCTGTCTTCAGGCTTCCAGGTATTTAAACACATTATTAAGATTTGCGAATATTTGCTGCTCCAACACTCAGGTATCACCCACCTTCATTACAACTTGATTAATTAACCTGTTTAGCGTGCCAAAGCTAACACCTCGTCATTAGAATCTATGGGAATAACTAATGAGGATCTATGAAATAATTTGTTCCTCAATTAAAATGCTGCAAAAGAAAAAAAAACATTTTGCGTCTCATTATTCCAGCTTCCTGTTATCGCGTTCATCGGCGTAGAACTACACGTAGGATCAGGCTGTTTGCATAAAATACAATATTACCTTTTGTAAGAAATTATGGTTTTTAATAAAATATGTAAATGGCACGCTGTGAGAGTGAACAGCGGTAATCATTTTCTACAATACCTGTTTTATTTTTTTTTCTCCTAGTATATGCTAATTACAAAGGGTTCAGTGCTCGCAGGAATTAAATACTAAGTGCAGAAATAGAGAAGTTCAGTAAATCACAGGAGCCTGTTGTATAACATCAGCGGCAGTGCAAACAGTGAACAAAGCAAAGTAAATTAAATATATTACAACGGCATAATGAGATAAACTTCGTACTTTTTTCCCTTTTCTCCAACAAAGCTAGGTAACCATGCTTTTAAATTGAAAGTATCTCCTGTTTTCTATACAATCAGAAACTAAACTCCAGAAAAAAACCTAAACACACGGGGGTCAGAAGGACCGGAAAAAAGTGTGTGGACCCCAGTGATATGTACTAAAAGTTATTTTTTAGGCCAGGTCAAAAACTACCTGGCCATCTAGTGGTCTCCTCTCCTTCCTTGTCTTACAAAAATATGCCAATACGCACCGAAAGATATGCATTCTAAATGGTCCTCCTTCTTCCTTCTTCTGGTAGACTCATAGTCCCCAGTTCCACCCTTGGGGATGGGGGGATCTAATTGTTCTTTGTTCTGCTGTAAAGGATCCCCTCCTTGAGGAAAGTGACTTAAAGTAACACTGTAAGTTCCCCAGCCTCAGTTCACCTTTCCAGTGCTCTTTCACTGGTCTTTATTAAAATCCAAGGGGAATGGTGATGTGAATCCCCTAAGTATAACTGATTTGTGCCTTGGTGTAGAGATTGACTGCTAGACTAGGATTGCTATTAGAGTAAGTCAAATGTTCCCCAAAATCTGGACGCTCTGGGTATTGTTACTGGCTGGAGCAGCAATGGAGAGAGAGAAACATATTTGCTCATAACATATGTGATTTGATATGAAATTGTTTCCTTTTCTTCTTTTTTTTACAGTACAAGTCTACGGGATTGATTTAATAAAGGCGTTTCCGCACTTCATTGCTGTCCAAGGTCTGTATATGGGTATTCATTAATCATTGCAAGTCATCCTAGTACAGACCCCCAGAAAGCTTCTTTTGATGCCTTAAATTCTTGCCCAAGCAATGGTTAATTACCCTAAAAATAAATAAATAGATAAATAACATGTTTATCTGGCTGACAAGCTATTCATAATAAACCAGGGATCTGCTTTTAAGTGCTTTGATTAAAGGTTCATCTAACAAGGCCACATGAATGCTATTGCTTTTGGGGTGGGTTGTTATATATAATTTTTTAGGGGTGTTGTGTTAGGCATCGAACATTTTTGCTTACTTTTGGAGTCACAATTGTGCAAATTACAACCAAATACATTTTTGACACAAAATATCCACTGTAGACTTTTAGAAAGCATTTTTTAGTGTCTTTAAAGCTTTTATTTTTTGTTCATATCAAGAAGACAAAGCATGCAATGTTTAGTGGGGTACATTATCACATCTTTTCCTTTAAAGATTAGTCCAGGTAAATACCAGTTACAGCTTATCATGTGTAACTTCTGGATAAAAGCATGGAGCTCTGCTGAATACTGATATGCAATATAGGAAGATGATAAGGCTTTTATCAGCAAGAGCAATTTTAATGCATTTCCAGATTTTAGAACCTGTCTTCTGCGTGTACGTTGTACAAAGAATGCCATAATATGTATCGTGCTGCAATAAAACACGAACAGAGACCTTCACATTGATACAGGTGCCTCAATTACCATAACACTAGACAACAATTACCCTGTAATTCAAGAAGCCAAAGAGATCTCACGTGTCAATCTGCTGCTAAATGTTTATGCATGAACTCCCTAAATGTGATGATTTTTTATTTTTGAAGGTAATCACAGATTCTGCAGACGCCTCGCTTAAATCTGACCTGTCATGCAATATTGAAAAATCTTTTTTTAATGTTGCATCAAACATGACTTGCCATGTCCAGAGCTGTCACACACACCTATTGTGACAAACAGTTGAAAATGTTTCCACTTCCGGCCCGATATATGGAAGAGCAACTGCATGGGAAATGCATGAAAAGCCAGGAAACTTATTTGTTTGGGGAAATTATTGTGTTTGTATACATGATAAAACAATGTTTAAAATAATATTGGGACTTATTGATCAAGATATATTAAATAATTAAAAAATATATATTTAAATAATAATATTAATAATAATAATAATAATAATAATAAATAGAGCACTAAAGGACAAAAAATAATTGATGAATTAAACAAAATTGCCCCCCCCCCCCCCAGCCCAGACTGTGACAATGCCCGTCTCCTGCATTTTCTGCATCCCAACCAATCAAGAATTAGTACTGGACTGCCCTCGCATATGCACAAACATGCCATAGACTTAAGGAGGAGGTTGGTTCTGGCATTTCTGACAGCCTAGCACTAGACTTTTACTGGTCACGATGAAGACAATGGGGTGTCCATGGAAAACAATAAAATTGAGGGTGTTCACTTTAAAAGGTGAATTATGACCATGCAAGGGATTATTTATTTAGTTTTGTGAATTAACCATCATGTGGGTAAAACTGAAAAAGAAACAGGGTTTTTCCTAGCCCATAACTGGATGGTTGAAGTAATCAGAACATCATCGAATTTACTAAGCTAAGCATAATTTGTCCTGCATAATTCACTTTGCTTTATGAATAGCCTTAATGCCATTAGAAAATCAAACCCAACCAAACCAAGTTCCAATGAGGAGCCTCAAGTGTCTTTTAGATGGTGATGTGACAAGTGTTTTGTCACTAAAGAGGTGTCTCATTGACAGCCTGGAAACACAAGAGGTGGTTGAATGGTGCTGGGCGTCATTTATTCCAAAAGTGGGACGATGGCAAAAGAAGAACCTGAAAAGCAGCGCTGGTGCAGTAATAAATGCATTTTTATCATCAAACAGTGAATGCCACACAGCTGGAGTATACTTAAATATGCATTTGAGATTTTCCCAACATCCCACATGGTTTTGTACCAGCAGTGCTCATTAAAGTTATATTTCTCCCCTATTCCATGAAGAATGATGCTTGTTTCATTTTCTCAGTGAAGCACAAATATCATATCCAGGTATCTTGAACACAATAAAAGATACCATATCTTTGTCCCCAGCCAAGTAACAGTTCTGCAACGTGATCAATGGACTCAATTATGGCACCATTGCAGGACTTTTAACCTCAGTTGCTAGTGATTCATGGTTACTGCCACACCTAGCCACTCTCCAAAAATTTCTATTCTATAAATAAAAAGAGGTATGGGGGAAAGGATTCCCATTTTTACAGCTTTGCTGGGTCCCAGCAGGTTTCCGTGCAAGGTTAGTTGATAATACATCCCTGCCACCCAATGTATTATTAATGCTTGCTGCTCTCCAAGGTGTCAGTGATAAATAGGGAGCATAAGTCGGTGACTAGTGGGGAATGTATTTTTAAGTCATGCCTGAAATTTTCAATTCATTCTGCTTGTTGAGGATTTTACTGAAGCCGTAACAAAAGGGATTTTTTTTTGTTCTTAAGTCAGAGACTCTGAATTCTTAAGGTGCACTGGGATCACACATAATCATTCTACATACATATAAAACTAATCAGGCGGCACAGCCTATCAGTATGATTTTCTCGGTTGTCTTACTTACATGTAAGGGGCAAATGTAGAAATATTTACCTTTTTTATACTCCTCCAATTCCCTGCTATCTGCAAAATAACCAGTATTGCTCATATTCAGGGATGGATAGTATTACATTTTTACAATTATTTCATCCAATATGTCCTTCTGGCTCTCTTTAAATCATAAGCAGGCCATTTCCCCACCAAAGGGTCAAACTTTAAAAAATTCCAGAAGGTATATTGCTCATGCCTTCTGCAAAAAAATAACCTTAGCTGTGTAATCACAATGTTTTAGGATACAGTCACCTGTTTCTGTTCCACAGTGGGTGCTGCCATATTCTTCCTTCTTCTCTTCCTTGTTTCAAACTTAGCATGATTAGTTGGGCAAGGATGGTGTTCATTCAATCTCAGCAGCCACAAGGGAATCCAGGATTTTACAGACAAAATCTGATATAAATCAATAAAAGAAATTTATACTACATTTACAATAATTTCAGAATATTTCATAAACAGTGTCTGGAATTATGGTTTTAGTTTATATGTAGGTTATAGTAAGTATGTAACATACAGAGCACAGGGGTCAGGAATACCTGATGATTGCTGAGTCAGAAGCATTTCATACACAAAATCCAGCACTAAGCAGCATGCTCATCCACTCATTTTACCCCTTAGGCCTACCTCAAGCCAAAATTCTTCCCATAATAAAACTCCCCTTTCTGCTTAAACCCCCTCCCCAGCACAATTCTCCTTCCCAGAACAAATCTTAATCCACCCCCAGATTTCTCCTTGCCACATTAATTAATATGTACTCCCAGCTTCAATCAGCCCCAATTTTCCCCACCCATTTCATCTTGCTCTAAGCATTATGGCCCCTAAAATAATCTCCCACTCCCTAAACTTAGACCTCAGATACAACAAGCATGGGGATTCCTCCAGAGCCCCTAGAGAGCTAAGAAGCCTAGAGAGCCTTTGGCTCCTAATTCTAATGCCATCACAGGTCTCATGATGACCTTAGATGCAGCATACTGCAGTGGTTGGCACTCGGGGTGTCAGGATGAGGAGATACGGGCAAATGTCCTGGGTGACTGGTGCTAAAAATACCCATGTTTGTACCTGATAAAAAACAATAAACCTAGATCAATTATACTGTATTATTTTTTAATAGTGGAGCTTTCCTTTTATTAGTGAAGCATGAAGAATGTGTTGATGCATGCAACCAGCCAGCAATGGCAGCTCCCATATTTCCTGGCCAGTTCTCCTTAAATTTAAAATCAAGCAGTCTATCTGACTTCAGCACAGTTGTAATGTTTCCTGAATAGCATTTAGAACTTCACTGACTGATTTTACTTTGTGCTTGGAGTTTCTTTTAACCAGTGGAAAGAGTCTGAGTCAGGAGTTTCCCCAGGAGACCGGCAGGGGGAAAGAGTGCAAAAAGTACCTTTTGATGTTTCCAGTAGAGCGGAAGTCGTTGTTTTTCCTCCCATGTTGTAAGTAGTATATCTGACTCCAAATTGACTGAGCGGCCAACTAAATTATAATGTTTTAGCAAAGCCGTGCATTCCTGCTGCTGAACTCAGAGAAAGGGAAAAAAAAAA
>NC_092864.1:37881586-37934560 GCF_032062135.1 Pyxicephalus adspersus | reverse complement strand
TTTGCTGTCTTTATTGCCTGTGAACATGTTATGGGAGTGTTTTAGAAGGATGTATTATATGTACATGGAGAAAAAAGAGAGAGGAAAAAATAGGACCCCGTAAATTGTCTTTAAATGATTTCCATTTAAAAATGCATTTATAGCTAAGAATAAAGAAAAAAGAGTGAGAAACATTTAAAAACAGTTTTTTATTATCTTGGGTCTGCTTTTTTTACTACTAGTTGCTGTTTTTTTTAATTATTGCAAGTTTTATTATCATTAATTGCTCCAAGTAGCTGCTTATTGCTTCTTCATCTTCTTGTCTCCTTGCAGCGCCTCCAGTTGGGGTGTATGCGCTGTTCATATCATGCACCAGGTGATTTTTTGATGTTGTATTAATGCTGACTTTTTACAATGCTGCCAAAAAAGGGGCAGCAGCTGCCAATCACTGCAAATGTGAAGAATGGCTCCCAAAGCAGTGTTCTATTCTTCTTTTGTCAGTGATTGGAGCATCAACATGCACTCCTGTGGTTCCGCAAGAAGAGACCATTTAAAGGAAGTTACAGGGAGCCCTTGCAATGAAACATAGCCATCCTCCAAGTGGAAATTGTCAAAGATAAGATAAGATCTAGCAAAGAAAAGCTGGGCAAAAAAAGGAATATCAACAGCAACTGTTTAAAGCATGTACAAATCAATATAAGTGTAAGAACACTTTTTTCTGCTCTTCAGGCAAACAGCTAACTACAGATGAGATAAATGTAAAGAAACTATTTTATCTGTCAAAGGATTTGTATTTCTGGCCATTTCTAGCCCTACAATTTACACAGCACAGCCCTGTATGGTAGGGCGGGAGACTTGATATTTCACTGCTACAGTTAGATGACACTTACAGGTCTTGTCTCTCCTTCAACTTGTGCGTGGACAGAGTAAGGAAAAGCAGCAGACTGATTAGCACATCTCGCTGTCACATTTCTTATTAGCACATCATCGCTGCAGCACAACAAATGGGCTTTTGTGCACCTTGTGCTGTATCCCTTTTTCAGTGTAACCTCTAATGTATGGATACTGCAAAAGGCTGATATAAGGTCACAATCTGACAGTTATATTGCTTGCATTTATAAAATCACAATGTATTATCAAACATGGAGTTGCATTAATTTGTTTCTGGCATTCAGCTTTAAAGTTCTTACAAGGTTAGCTATGCCATGGCTGCTAGAAGTGGCATTTTTACTGCTTTTGTAGCTGTAATAATATCATTATAATAACATAAATAAACATTATAATATAATAAATAAATAGCAATACCATAACATTAAGCTTAGCACAAAGTGAATAACATAGGGCTATTTTGCTCACAACCATTAAGGCTCCTATTACTAGCCTTCCACTATCATCATGGCCACCCTCACATACTTGCCCCCAGAGCACAAGCTAGCTGGCCTGGGGGAGAAAAAAGTACAAATTCAGTTGTGTTTATGCTGTAATCCCAGAAGCAATGCTGCAGCAATTTTTCATGTTCATATAGGCAGATGGCACAAATCTCTATTACAAACGCAATCTTTAAAATGTGTTTGGGAAAGTTACAGTTTCCCACTAACAGGGGAACTGTAGTGTACATAAGTCAACTCCATTGAAAAGCAGAAGGATTATTATTGTATTATTAGAAACCTAAACTCAGGGTCGCTCCTGTGCTGTCCATCAAATCAGATCAATAATCTTTCCAAGCATTGCACGGACCCAGCCAAAAGCCAGAGAGGATTGAAGTCCTCGGAAAGAAGTCAAGGTTGTAACACAAGTCTATCATTCTGTGTCACCAACATGAAATTGAGTGTTTGAGGTTCGATTGATGACTGACATTAGGCTCAAAGTCTTTGGGCAAGAAGAACAGTTAACTTTTCAAAACAGTGTTGCTACTTTTTTCCTTCTTTCTCTCCAGTATATTAACTTGTATTTTGGCAGAGAGGCTGCAATATACTATTAATGAACTAAAAAAATAAATAAAATGGCCAAGGTGTATTAACATTGAAAATGCAGCTGGAACCCTTACCTTGCCTCTAGAGCTGGCAATGCAGAGTCACTCACGGTGTATTTTCTGGATTAAAATACAACCAGGGGTATTCAACCTGCTTCTTCTTCTAACAAACTCCATAGGGTACCCATTTCCATAGAACCACATTTGTGCCAGACAGTATGTTTCTGTGCCAATGATAATTTTTAATTGAGTGTTACCAGGTGTAATTGCAAAGACTGTTTAACTTGGGCAATGGGTGGTCACTCATGATTCCCCAGTGTCATTATCACAGTAACAGGGATGTCATTTAGCAAAGGGGTAGCAAGAGACAAACATCCCTAGATATTAAGTAAAAGTTGTTGATGAACGCTTTCCTTCACTGGGTGACATAATTGATGCTGGGGGCCAAAAATAAAAAAAAATGTTGTATGTATATGTTTTTGTTTTTATACTTGTGTGTAAATGCTATAAATATGTACAGGGCTTCCAAATTCCACCATAACATTTACAAACCCACCTCTTGTACCCAAAGCACCCTGTACCCACCTTGTAATGATATGTCATTAGCACTGATTACTGCATCGTTGAGGATCACTGACTGCTAGGAGAAGACCTAAAGAGAAGAAAATGGAAAAAAACCCAGCATGCCACATGACCAGCGTGTGGACATCTGGAAAAAGGAAGTATAAAAAAGTAAATATCATGACCCGGGGAGCTCGGACCTTCTAGCCCATCCCTTATAAACACCATTGTCATAACTGCCTTCTACTACCAAACCTCCCCCTGCTTACCAGCCACTCCCCCAATTAAATACCCCAACACAAAATCTTGGATTTAAATTGGCTGGCAAGCAGCCGTTTATTTAAAACACCATTAAATAAAGTTTAACTTTCCAAATAATTAACAAACAAATATCCAAATAAATAAATGCCAAATAAATTACATTTTACACTTTGATAAGCATACATTAACATAAATTAACAAAACACTCCATTATTAATATAATTATTATTAAACGGGATTATATAATGTTAACATATTACATTGAATATAGCTTAATGAACCAACAACAACTTAATTCCCCTTTTAATAATACATAACCATTACAACAGTATCCATAATGTTATCAAACTCCCAATTATACACCCAAACAACCAAGCTGCAGGTCTCAGAAGGCAAAATCCCACCCAACAAGAATTGAACCCTTCCAACATCTCCACCTTGGCCCCTAGCTGCCCAGCACTGCCTTCAGGAGCCATAATCATCCGTTCACTATAAAGGGGAGCCCCCACCAAAGGGGATCCCCCCTGCCAAAATCCACCCCCTTTCAATACACTGAATCCCTGCCTTCCAAGACCCCAACCTCTAAAACGAACCCACCTCTCAACTCTACCGAAACATAAGAGGGAGGGTGGGTGGGAAACTTTTTCTTTCCAAAAGAGGGCCTCTCACTATCGTCCAGCCCCTTTTAACATCTTCCATTCCTAATCTCCTCCTATCCCACGTTGTACACTAGCCCAGCCCCCTCTGGCAACACTACCCTTTTTCTTAACCCCTTAAAAGCTCTGGGCTAGGCCCAGCCCCCGGTCATGTAGGCACTGCGCCTAATTCTTACGGCTACGTGCCTCTCTTTACTGAGGGGTTGTTGGGAGTTAAGTTTGGGAAAAAGGTAGGAGGGGAATATTGAACTAAATTCAGGATCAGGGTGATAAGATGTCTGGAAAATTCCATCTTAAAACTTTATTCTGTTGCTGTGGTTTCATGATACAGCATTATATTTTCGTGATAAATATACAAATGAAACATGCAAAAAGCGAAATTGAAATGGTATTCTAACAAAACTAAATTTCAGATATCTTTGTGGATTGCCATACTGTATGCCAATTTTCTTTAAATATTTGTTTTGGGACAGTTGTAGACTTATAGGTTCATTTTTGGTTGTGAATGCACTGCATTCAGCACTATATTAGTTCATATGTTGTAAAATTTCTTACTGAATTATAAAAATAAATACATACATATATTAGAAATATGAAATACAATGGCATAGCACTCATACATATTTTTATCTAATGGTCAGCTTGCCACAGAAAACTATACCTGCAGGGTACAAAGAGATCTGACATCTTAACTGCTTATCACAGTGAACTAGACAAAAAGCAGAAAGGAGGTCAAATGTACTTTTTTGTTCAGATTTTATTATAGCTTTGAAAATAAATTTAATATAAAAGGCAGCAAGAAAAAAAATAACAGCTAAAATCAAAATATTACTAGATGAGGTTCTGTTCAAATCTGCACTAGATTACTGACCCTCGTTCTACACGCCTGCTCTCAAGGCAAGAGAATGTCTTTCTTCATTTGCTGTAACGTCACCGGCAAGGAGAACTCAACTTTCCTGTTCCACTAATTAATTTTCATATTGAACCTTCCAAAGACGGCTAATGATGTAATGAAGTCATTGCTCTTCTGCCAACGCTTGCTGAGAAAGTTTCAATTATTCCATAAAAACTGATTCCACTACTGCTTGGGCCATGTAATTCAAGACCATTTAACGATGAAGGCATTATTCCTGATCGTTTTGATTTTTTTTGGCCTTATTTAATAACAGAGTTTAAAGAACATAATGTAACTTATTATAGCCAATCAGAATTCTACTTTTCTCACTGGCTTTCCCCGGCAGGAGCTCAGCAGCATTCTGTACAAAGAGAAATTTCACTAGAGGGTTATCTTTACACATGATCTCCCATGAAAGATATATGGTAGGATCCCGGAGCTAAAATGCTGAATAGGGTGTCAAATCCATTGCCCATTGGAAGTATAAAATTCTCCTGCCTTTTGATTGAGAGCTGGGATTGGTTTAGGAATACATGACCAGGGTAGCTCGGACCTTCTAAGCCATCCTTTACCACCATCAGAACCTCCCCCAACCCCCTACCTGCTTACCAACCACTCCCCCACCATTAAATACCCAAACACCAATCTTGGATTTAATTTGGCTGGCAAGCAGACGTTTTTTTTTAACCACCATTAAATAAATTAACCATTCAAGTAATAAACCAACAAATATCCAATAATAAATAAATGACAAATAAATAATTACATTTTACAATTTTGATATGCAATCATACATTACCATATCATAAAACTCTATTATTATTATTAAAATTATTACTAAACCAGTATTATATAACGCCAACATATTACATTGAATATAACCAAATTAACAACCTAATTCCCCCCTTTTAATAATATATACCCATAACAAGAATATCCATAATGTTACCAAACTCCGGTGTTACAACCAAACAACCAGGCTGCATGTCTCAGAAGGCAAAATCCGCACCCAACAGGAATTTTTCCAAGATCTCCACCTTGGCCCCTAGCCGCCCAGCACTGCCTCAGGAGCCATAATAATCCATTCACCATAAAGGGGGAGACCCCTCCAAAGATGATCCCCCCTGACAAAATCCACCACTTTTCCAATGCACTGGATCCTCGCCTCCCAAGACCCCAACCGCTAAAACGAACAAAACTTACACATTTTAACCTTAAAAGAAGGGGTGGATGGGTGGGCAGGAAACCTTTTTTTCCAAAAGAGGGCCTCCCACTTCCGTCTAGCCCCTTTTAACTCGTGGTATTCCTAATCCCCTCCTACCCCACGTTACACACTAGCACAGCCCCTCCAGCAATTCTACATTGTATTAACCCTTAACACCCCTGGGCTAGGCCTAGCACTCTGTCATGTGGGCACTGCGCCTATTTTCTTATGGCTACAGGCCTCTCTGTATATCTGCCACCAAGTGAGCTGTACATAGGATTTGCCTTGACGGACACAATGCTACTTAGGTAAGAAAGTTACAAATTTATCAAGTTCAACCAAGAAGTTCATATCAGTGCTTTGACTTACATTTGCTTATGGTAATGGCAATAGAGTGTGAATAATTGTTGCATAGGACCAGAGGGTTCCTTCGGAGAAGAGGTGAATGTTCCTATGAAAATGCATTTATAACCCTCCCCCTTGCATAAATCAATATTTAAAGATCATTTTCAAGTAGTGAATCACATTCCTATTTTCCTATTCCTATTCCCATTACACCCTTCTTTTAGTAATCACTATGCTTGAAAAATATGTTACTACAAGTGCTCCATTTACCTTAATATCTGGTCACAAGACATAGTGAGTCATGAGTCTCCAATTTTCTGGCCTACAGAATGGTAGTTTTGGGGTTCTATTTAATTGTTTGGGTGAAAAGGAAACCTTCCATTGACTCTCAGGCCACTTGGTAACAGGTCTTTATTTACAGAACAGGCACTGCAAAGGGTTATGCAGGGCCGCCATCAGAAAATTCTTGGCTGCCTACTAGATAAACATCCAAGGCCCCCATGTCTAAAAGTTCCAGCATTGCAAAAGCTCTTTTGATCGAGGCCTGGTACCCCTTGTCCCCTAAGAAGGTTTTTTGTAAATGTGCAATAGGTGAAAGAGCGTACAGGTGAGAAAAGAAGGGGGGTTTGTATGTCATGGCACTTATAGAACTGTAACAAATGTCAGTCTGATGGACGTAAATCTGAACAGAAACACCAGTGACAAGCAGTTTGCCTTCTGTCTGCCTTTTTTTGGGGCACCCAGCTTCCAAAGTTTAGTTCCCTTTCAACCTTTTAACTCTTCTGAGTGTATTTTAACAACTGCTGCAAAGTGCTGCACCAGTGCAACCAACATAAAGGAAAACCCTCTTCACATAAAGGGAAATCTTTCTTGCCTGTGGCTGATAAGAACAACAACTCATACATCTGCCCATTTATGTCTCCGGGTACCACGATTTATTTATTTTGGTAATTGCACCAGCTGTAACTGATTGCTCGGAATCCGCTGGTCCAAACAAACACCACACGATATTTCCATTGTTTTCATGTTTACTGCAGGAGCTTTTCCTTTCTGTTACAATAACTGCTGATTTCAGGCAGTTTATCCCCTAGCTGCATTTCAGTTTACACTCAAGAGCCAAAACAGCAGGGGAACCAATGGAGCAGTGAAGCAGAGTGGTTTTAACAGGAAAATGTGTTACAAGGAGTTCCTCCCTTGGTCCTCTGTAGTCCTTCTGGCATCTCACATTATAAGCCTTTATCCTCTCATGTGTGGAGCACATAGAACTCTGCAGAGTGCTAGCTCTTCCCAGTCACACCCAATGGTAAACAGCAGTGAGGGGCTTGGGAGGCATTGTGTAATGCACCGCACACTGTAATAGGCTTTTCAGTAACCCAATGTGCATGCAGGGAAAATAGACCCTACACTAGGAAACTTTAGCCTTACTATCTGTCACTGGTTCTCTAACTTTTTTTTTTGTAAAGCTCAGCTCCAGGATAAACCTTTAATGGCACTTGAACCTCTCTCTCTGTGTGCAGGCAAACTCACTAAATGCAATCAAATATTCAATATCCATATAACTGTACTTATATTGCCTGTGACATCATAAGTACTGATTCTCCTAACTAGTTCCAGCAGCCAGTAGAAGGGACCCACAGGGCTCCGAAGTCCCATTCTATGGATGTATTTGTGTCTCGCAGAACATGCATGGTAAATAGACCCTAAGCCTTGCTCATTGGGGAGATAGCAACAGGGACTCCTTATAACCAGAAGCTGCTGCCCTGCAAATAGTTTATTGTTCTCCCTATGTCTGTGTGGGTTTCCTCTCACATCTCAAAAAACATGCAGTTAGGTTAATTGGCTTTCCCTCAAAAATTGTCCTTAGACTGTATTAATGAAAAATGACTATGGTAGGGGCATTAGATTGTGAGCCCCTTTGAAGGAAAGTTAGTAACGTGACTTTGGTGCTGTGTAATATGTCAGCACTAGATAAAAATTGGCTAATATTAATATTAATAAAGTTGTTAGATGCACAAGTTTTAGGTTGTTCTGCGTAGACAATATGGAAAAATGTCACAAGAAACCACCAAAAAAAGCTACAGTGAGGCTGTGACTACTGAACAGCAGTATTTTTTTCATACTGAAGTTTAGGTTTTAAGAACCTCTTACCCAAAATAAGAAAACAGTAAAATTATTATCCATTTTTCATGAGTAACATCAGCACTTGAAAAAACGAAAACTGACACCTTTTTCACACATAGTTGCAGATTTCTTGTTTTGGTGGGGGTTTATTATATATTTTAGTACTGAGTTAAAGAATATCAAATAACAATACAATACAAAACAAATATGTATTATACATAACAAAAAAAGACACATGAGGTACTCAAAAAAGAACTATGGCTTTACATATTAAAATGAAAAAATCCCATAAAATGCCTTTTTTTTCTGCCTGTGAAGTCAAGCTAATGTAGCTCCTTGTGATAGAGTGGCAATAGTACTGCACTGCTGCAGAAATCAGAGTTACCCCTCTCATGTATGATGTGCTTGGCTGCACTACAGTAGAAATAAAAACTGTTGAAACAGATTACCTACCAGCATAATTACTGCTGATTTACAAGCCTGTAGCTTTTCAGTTAACGCCAGGTCATGCATAGTCCTGCCCACTGCTTTGTAAATTTGTCACCGTTGCTAAAATTCTTTACTGATACCTTTCGTTGTTAGCACTGTTATACAGAAACCATTTGTTGTATTTTTTTATAACCTAGAAACCACCATAATTTTACCTGTCTCAATACATCCAATGCTTTATGCCAAAACAATCTGCACACTTTGCCAAGGGTTTCAGCATAATGGAATCACTCACATGTAGGTGTTTTATGTCCAAGTCAACAGGACCAGTAAATAATTATAGAAACATCAAGAAAGGGAGGAAACTGCATCATTATCTAGCGATCAAGTGTTAAATCTATATCAATCAACATGAAATTGCATATTTTTGGATTATATTGCATTTATTTCAGCTAGTTCTTGGCTATGGTGGCCATGTAGTTTCCACTAATCCGATATATTTTATGCCTATTACAACACTTGCAGGTAAGAGTACCTGTCTGTTTTAAAACAATAGTACATATATTAACATCATTCGACATACACTGTGTACACACAAAATGTACCATGTCAACCTCCAACAATTATTTGGAATCATCTAAATGTACACAAGAGGCAGCTTTCATTGGCAGGTGGTGTCATGGGCAGTCCCCCTAACACCCAAAAAAACAACCAATAATTAAAGTGCTCACTGCCATTTTCTTTGACAATGTGTTTATAGTTTTCTAACAATAGTAGTGGCACTGGGCAATTGTACACAGAAGGCAACAGCAATGATAAATAGTGGTGGTCGGATAATTCCAATCCATTCAATTCCGATGGCGCTATTTCAACCTTGGATCGGAACCAGGGGTTTAGGCATTTAGGGTTCTGTTCCAAATATGTAATACATGTCATTGGCAGCTGGATTGGCAGGCTGGATAAGTAAAGGATAGATAATTGAAAAAATTCAAATTCGGGTTTGGAGTTTTCAAAATCGGTTATAGTTCTCAACCGAATCAGATTCATCCTAAGTTTTTGTTTTCCAAACACCACTACCATATATTTCCCCAACTCAGCTATACATTTTTACCTTGGCTGGATTCCCTTTAACTTACAATAGCAAAGAAAATGACATTTTCCACTTTGTTAACCATTAGCAGGGTGAAATGAGAGGGGAAAAAAGCATCTGTCTTTTCTGGATCTTATGCTTCTTCCGAGCCAAATAAAGGTAGGGAGCTTTGGCTTGAGAACCTGGTAAACTGCAAGATTAGAATCAGACCTTCTGCAGTGTTAACACAGAAAACAAAATCCTTTTTATAAATAGTAATGGCAGAGCTGTATAGATCTCATTTCATAACCTGTAAATAGAGATGAGTGGGTCATGGATAATTTACTGCACAGGTGATTTTTTGGAGTGGCGTAGATCACTTGCATTAGTTCAGTGTACAGTATATTTAAATTGGATTTTATACTGTTAAAATGGATTTTTTTTCAGCCTATGTTTTGCTTAACCTAGCTCCTTTCTCCTTCATCATCATTCTAATAAAATTGTATTAAACTTGTCTACATTTATTACAAATCCTATTTTCGACCAAGTGATGTCATTACTGGGCCTATGAGCTTCTCCATGCAATACAGGCAGATCATACTGTTAGACTGGGGGGTAAAGGCCTAGATTATAATGAACGAGCATCAACCTGAAAACGTGTCCGGTGCTATCTGATTTTCTGCAACTTCTAATGAACAATGTGAAATGATAATGATGTTCAGTGAAATCAGAAAAAAAATGTAAGCACAGGAAAAGAGCCTTTACCCCTGTGGAAGACTGAAACTAAAGCTGGAGTTCAACTTAAACTAGTAAAAAGTAATCCGAAGGTCACCAATCACCAATCACCAATGTCCTAAGAGTGACAGCGAGCTATTACATAATCAAAGTACACACTCAAAAACATTACAGGCTCCATCCACATGAAGACCGCAGTTCACCAGCTTGAAACCAATGATAGCTTTACCCCAAGGAGGTAAATGATGAGGATCCCCTCTCTGTAATGTCATTGGACTAAAGCTAAATGTGTGTATTTCCTTTTTAAGCATGCAAGTATGGTTTGATTTCGCGGGATGCATATTGCAGAAAGTAGATCAGCACGACCTGTTAGAAGGTCAGTATCGGTAGTCTTTGGACTGGATTTATTAAAGTTCTCCAAGACTGGAGAAGTTAGACTATCCTGGATGAACCTGATCGATCCAACAAACCCATAATGGATTTCTTCAAATCATTTGTTTTTTTTGACAAATGCTTTTAATTTTAGGCCAGATCCATTCCAGGTTTGCTTGCTAGTTTTTCTTTTCTGTCTATCGTCTTGGAGAGCTTTGATATATAAGGCCCATTGTGTCTCTTTCAAGTGAATGTATTTCAGCAATGATGCATTGAATTATAAAAATAATTACATTGTCATGACATGAAAAAAAACATTTGAAAAATAAAGAAAAAAAAAGTAATGTTTTCCTAATAGAATTATTATTGTTATTATTAATAATATTATTTTTATTATCGTATTTAATGCCAATATAAAAAAACACCATGCCCCATTGCTTTGTTGATGTACATCGCACTCCATACTGTTAGCGGTAAACACACACGCCGTGATGAATAGAATGCATTCATGCATGGGAAGTTCCTTGCCAACCTCTAATCGTGCTCGAAAAACCGCTTATTATTTACACCTGAAAGCCTTTTGTTTGCTTTTATCACAAGGTAAATGTACTAGGATTACAGGTACTTGAAGTTAATTAGCTGTATTACCTGTCATTGCGTTGTACACCAGTTAACCGCTGCCTCTATACAAAGAGCTAATTGTAGGGCATACCTCAGCAAGGTAAAGTGATAGTCGACTCAACGGCCAAGCCACGTGCCTATTCTCATCTCTAGGAAAAAAAAAAGAAAGAACAGCTCAGTGAGAAGGTAATTACTACAAGTCAACAGTGTTTACTTTGTAAAGAGCTTGTCAGATGTTGTGGAGTAAAGTAATTATATGATTAGAGAGCGAAAGTACCAACACATCCTCAAACATCACACAGAGAAGTCACATGGAATAGGGAGCATTATATATGTACAATGTCTAGCCAAATATAAAGTAATGCACTGTAATATTTCATTGGACCACCTTTAGAACACATTGGACATGGCACACATTGGCCATGGTATCATTGCAATAGGTTTATGCAATCTAACAATATTTAATTCCATCCAGAGTTGAGTTAATTTATTTGCCAAGATCATTTATCAATGAAGGGAGAGTTGGACTGCTATGTAAAGACTTCTCCAGCACATCCCAAAGATTGTCAATGGGATAAAGGTCTGGACTCCTGATAAATCCTGGCATTGTTGTCTTAAATATGCCCATGCTATCAGGGATGAAAAAATCTATTGATAGAAAAACCTGATCATTTAGTATATTTAGGTGACATAATTTTGGGACACAAAATGTTGAGGACCCGGGACCTGACCAACTGAAGCAACCCCAGATCATAACACTGCACCCAAACAAAGGCTTTGGGGACTTTTTTTTGACCAGGAAGTATATATATATACCCTAGGTTGATCAAGTTTATTCACCATTCTGTACTTACTATACAGGAGCAGCATTGTCAGCCAAGGGCAGGACATGTTTTAGGAATACAGGAAAGATCCCCTTCTACTTGTGTACATTACAAGGTGTTCAGCAGTCCACAGAACATCACTGGAAAGGCAGATATTTGGCAGAAAGTTTAGGATTTCAGTTCAGTGTGCACGGGCACTTGGGTTTTTGGCAAATCCAACAAAGGTAGTTCTGTATTTGCTGAAAATGTTAAAAACATGAAAAAAAAGAAAACTAATACAATCGCTACACTTTTTGAGTGGTAGGCTGCAATATTTTTTTTTTTATTCTTAGGTTGATACATTCTTGCTACTTGCCTGTGCCATATCCAACACTGCTGTTATTCTCTCCTAAGGGTTAAGCTTGCTGAAGAACTTTTAGCATTTGATAAATCAAGAGTGTGGGCTCATTGGTCTTCTCAGTACCTTGGAGTTCAAACTTATAAGCCCTGATTTAATAAAGCTCTACAAGGCCGGAGAGGATACACTTTCATCAGTGAAGCTGGGTAATCCAGCAAACCTGGAATGGATTTCCTAAAAGTCATTAGCTATTTGTTAGCAAATGTTTTCAATTCTGGACAGATCCATTTCAGGTTTGCCATATCACCCAGCTTCACTGATGAAATTGCATTTTCTCCATCCCTGGAGAGCGTTAATAAATCAGGGCCATAGTCTCTGTAGACTGTAGTGGGGCAATGTAGTGGGGCCAGCAATATGAACTTCAACAAGGGACCAGGCACCTAACCAACCCAACTCCATACTCAGCACCCTCTCCCTACCTTGTTTCCTGCCATGTTGTTTGCTTCCCTTCACTTATTTTTGTAGTTTATTATATTAGATGGCTTTAGGCTAACTACATGATGTGTTTAGTCTTCTTACCTCTTCTCTGACCCAGAATGGTCTTCTGCTTTTGAAAAAATGCATGTAGATTGTTGTGGTGATGCCCCCCAACAGTTGGTGCCATTATACCCAATCAATCAAACGATGTCCTTGGTCATTCAATCCAGAAATCTGAGGATATTCTATGGCTAAGAATAATTGTATGGGACAGCTTGGAGAAGGAGGTACCTTTTATATCTTGTTTGGACCCATTTTAATAAAAAAAGGACTTACGTTGGGCCTTAGGTCTTTTCTTTACAGGGTAACTTTATCTTTAGGTTTTATTTTTAGGAACAAAATTACTTTAAACATATATCTAAATAAATTATCAGTACTGTGATACAAAAAGTATATATTATAAATATTTTTCCATGCATAGGTGAGCTTCTACTGTATTTGCTAACTGCTCTTACATTTGTGGCCAGGTACTGAATCAACAGGAAACAAATTCAAAGACTTATCCATCTCCTAAGGAGCAACTTCCTGAACACAGAGCAGTGCTCAACCACAAACACCTGGCTACCGAAACAGAATGGCCTGGATGATTAGTTCTTGTTTGTAAGCCATTCAAGCGAGGTCTGTATGGACTATGTACATTGTGTTTATACATCCAGACCTCTCCTGCTCCTATATATATCTTTGTTTTATCAACAGAAGTACACCTGTTTCCTGGTACTTGGAGAGCAGACACAAACAAGCAAACATCCCTAAACTGATTTTATGGAACTAAATCTGCTCTTTTTATGACTTCTGGACAAACTATCTTAAATAATGCATTCGCTACATCTGGCTGTGCATCAGTTTAAAGAAAAAAATAACAGCATCGAAATCAACTGTGTGGAAACCATGTGCACATTCTAAGATGTACTGGCATTTGGGTAACTTTTGTCAAAAAACCTGTCATTATGCAAGTTGATTGTACCCTTTACCTTCTTAGCAGAAAAGTATTTACATCTGTTGCTGTCTTTATCTCAATCTTCATTCTGCTGCTCCTTTCTGGTTGCCCCGAGGATGGGGGTCCCCACGTTCTCTAATGGTAAGGATGGTAAGGATACAGAGAATAAAAATTTTATGCATTTAAGGCCCCCAATTTATATTTTATTAGGGGCAATTATACCTAAACTCATCCATGTGTGTGAAACTGGGTGCTGGATAATTTACTTCCCTGGTGACATAGCACCCAATCTTGGGCAGATGAAAAAGGAGAGTGATCACTGCTGCTGGAGTCCTTTGTAGAATCTCAGCAGCCTCCTGGGGTATGTGATGTAAAAATCCCAGGAAGGATTACCCTTCAATATTTTTTAGAAGAGGTAAGCATACAAGGAAAATACTGTATAGGTAAAAATAACATGCTTTTAATTTAAACTGTAAAACAATCATACAAACATCGTACTCACAGTACACCGGTGTGGTGGTAAATGGAAAGAATGCCTCGTATACTGCTGGCCAGTGGAAAAGCTATCCTCCTTACAGATAGTCAAAACGATCATTGGTGTCACTGAGTTAAAACCTATTTGAAATATAAAATCCAAATGTTAAAAAAATAGGGCAGACTTATTGGCCCACTTGGTCTTTTTCTTCAAAAACTCTCCTGTTTCCATGTCTAATATTAGCTTATTTTTTATAACCTTTCATAATTATTTATACTTACTTTATAAATAAATCATTATTTACAATATAAACAAACTTTATTATATAAATAACCCATGTGTTTATGATTTCTCTATTTTTCCAAAATAGTTTTTGTTTCCAATAATTTTTCTAAATAATTTGTAGTTTAGATCCACCACTACATATCTCCCATCCTATTGTGTGTGAAATTCCCTCACCTACTAGATTGTAAGCTCTTCGGGGCAGGGTCCTCTCCTCCTGTATCACTGTGTGCATTAGTCTGTCATTTGCAATCCCTATTTATTGTACAGCGCTGCATAATATGTTGGCGCTATATAAATCCTGTTTAATAATAATAATCAACAAGGTGCACTTGTTTATGACTACAAAACAGAAATTGGAAAAGCAGTAATAGCTAAGCACTGATTTTTCAAAACACAGTAAAAAATGGCCCCAGGATAACACCTGGGGACATCTCATATCTAATGGCGACAAAAGATAATGAAATTTAGTCAAGCTTGATAAGGCCATGATGTCATTGTAAAGTCAACAAATACTAAAAAGCTACGGGAGTTTTTTTTTATGTTAGGTAACATTTCCATCTTCAAACCTCTGCTATGATGCACAGCCAACTCAGTGACCTCAAATTTCTTCTCTAGAGTTAGGTTATACAACCCAATCATTAATCAGCTGGCAAAAGTCAATGGATGGTGGTATTTGGGCCTCCCGAAAGATAAAAACTATAAATGTGCTTGCTTGAATAACCTGTCTATGGGGTGGATTTAAAATAGAAAGCAGATACTATTCACTACGTTTGGGACATTCCATTTGTTCCATCTCTGAATTTTACAATACCATTATAAATTGCAGAGAGCTGTGTGATTTCCTAATGTGTGTTATCTGCAGAAAATGCAAAAGAGGCTTTATAAATGTGCATGTGCAAATATGCAATCTTATGGCTGCAGTAGACTATACAGATGCTTAATAAATTGAACCTTATCCCTATGTAGGAATGAGGGGGGGAAAGAAAACAAACACTAACATTGCCAAATGTATTCTGGATCTTGGGTCCTTGGGTGTTAGGCTTCCAAGAAAACGGGGCAACCCTGAGAATTTAAATTAAAATACTACAGGGCTTGTGGTACACATGAAAACATAGATGAGTTTCTTACCATATCACCACTTATCTCTTTTTATTTAGCTGTATTTTATCTATATAGCCAATGGGACAAAAGACCTGGGACAAAAGCCTTGAGATCCGCAACCAATACCCATGCTATGAGGAAACAATACTAGCTGACCAACAAAGTCTAACACAGATAACTTTTATTTCCCTTGGTTGGTCAGTTGATCAGTTGGTATTGGAATTAGCCGCTGTCTGCTAATACTCACATACACCTTGAGATAAAACATTCAAACCTTACCAGAAGTCCTGCAAACATTTTGGGGAATCTGACTTCATGGGAATAAACAATGCATAGATCTAACATACACTGAATGGTCCTTGATCTAGTGTCAGGTTTTCCTGGCCAGTATTGTAAGAGCACTGATTGATTTCACTTGTTGCCTCGAGTTGTTCTATAATAAGGTAAAACCATTTCTTTCTGTCATCATAAAATTGAAATCTGTCATTAGAAAATGATATTTTGGAGCACATCAAATGCCTGGAGGGAGGGGGGGCATATTTATCTGTAGGAAATCAATCTTTACTTCTGCCTGCATTTTCTTAGGATGATTGTTATTAACAAGGCCCAGAAGTGAATAAATTGTTTCTTTGTAACACTAGAATAAGCACACATAAATAAGAAGATCAATACTTTGTACTAAAATATTGCTCCTTACTTTTCTTTATCTGTTTCATAATTTTGTTTGTCCAGTCAGGTTCTGTAACTGTTATAAAAAGTATATTGCAACCTATTGGGTAAAACAAAATATAACCCGAGTGAAAACTGGATATTAAAATAAAATTAAATATACTTATTAGATTTATGGCTATATCTTTCCTTCCACGCCTTCCATTTGCCCCTGATTTCTATTTATTTTTGAAGTTTATAGGCAAAGGGAGTCTGTATTTCTTTCAAAATGCAATGAGAAACTATAACTTGACAGGTTAAGGTGAGGAGGAAACATTTGCCCTACACTAAACCAGTACAATGAACTCATACTCCTGCGGATACGTCACATGATCTCTCGCCTGTGCAGTGCAAGATCGAGTAAAGTAGGCGGAAAAAGGAAGTAGGCAGAAAAAGATGGTGGCAACTGCCACTTCCTCCAAAGGACAAAGGAAGGAATCTAGAACAGCACAAGACCAGTTGGAAGTCAGGTGTGAAGGGATCAATGGCTCTGCAGAAGTATAGATAACTGTGGTTTTTATTTTATTTTTATGAAAGTTTTGTTTTAAGGACCCACTCACAGTGTTGATTTGAAGTAATGCAACACAAGTTACATAAGTCAGTGCTTTGCAATGGCATTTATTTTCAATGGCAACCCAATGCACTAAAGCATGTAACAATGCACAGATATGCACTATTATGTGTTATGTTGCCAAAATTGTGCACTGTTATCCTGAAATACTTGCAGTTATTTATACAAATGATCTGCCAATGCACCTAATTGTGCATTGTATTGGTTTACTGAGGGACATATGTTTACTTCTCATCATCACTTGTCAAGTTATAGTGCAATCCAAATCTTAACCTATAAATTTCTAAAAATATTAGAAAAAGGGACAAATGGGAGACATTGAATGCACATTGATACCCCAGTGATATAAATAGCTGCTTTGTACCCCAAGAACTACCCAGAAGAGCACAATGGTAAGCTTGCTATTGCAAGGGTAAGAAAAAGAAATCTACACTTTTTTGGGTACATTGTTAGATATAATAAAGCCGGTGAAATACAGGAGAGGAGGCCCTTTACTACAAGGTCGACTTTAGGCTCTTTCAGATAAGAATTATGTAAGAGCTATTCCAACATTAGACCACCAGCATTGAATGGATTCCAAAGCACCATCTTCTCAAGAAACCAAAAGCTTTAAGTGGAGTAGGAAAAGCCTATTGGCAGTTTTTCAAATACTGCTAGGGTAATTTTGTTGGTTAGGGCAGGGTTGAAGTCACCATAGGTGTTCCATGCCTCTTGGAATAAAAATATATGAAAAGAATTTAAATACCCAAAATAAACAGTTCCTCAATATATTGCACACCAGTTCCACTGTACTCTGTAACATATATAGTTCTAAGAATCTCAATGATGGGAAAGTGAACTTGATTTTTAAGCTGCTGCCTGAACCAAAAATCCACTTCTAACCTCAAACCAAACAAGATAACAATCTTCTCCATTTAAAATATGACAATGAGATAAGAGTGTACAGGAGGCTTTGTTTTGATAGCTGACGTGACACCTGGGGAAAGTCTAAAGCTTGTTTTTTTGTTGTTGAGATGTCGTTTTTGTTGCTAAGTATACATATACACACATGGATTCCTTGCAGTACATGACTCAAGGATTGATTTTTTTGGATAAACAAATGGTTTAAAGCTATTGCTTGCCTGGAGCAAAAACATCATATTCTGCATTTCAAAGTGGAAGTACATATCTTTATAGCGATAGTTCCAAATTCCCCAGAAGGCATCACACAGATAAATCGTTCTTTTAAAAGTATTTTGCTCACCTTTGTAGAAGAGGAACTTGGGGTTTATTGAGTGTAGGAATGCTTCATTCCCATAGTAACCGGTGCTACAGCGATATTGATCAGCGACGTCCGAGGCCCCGTGGACTGACAGGAATACATAATGACAGCTGCTATCCTCTGTAGATGTATTTGTTTTTTCAACGCTGTTCCTGTAGGTAACAACAAACGGCGTACATTTATTGTAAGATTGTTTGCCTTCCGTTTGTGTGTCTATTGAAATGCCCGGTGGGTTTCTGACTGGGGACACATTGTAGAAATCAAACCATTCTTGGTCTCATCTCGTTAAGGGTTTGAGTGGCAGAGCAGAAAAGTGATCACAGCGACTTTGTTTTTTACAGAGTTGGAAAAAGAAGAGGCAGATAATATGCTGTACAGAGATTATGTAGCTTTTATTAATAGAATTTACACATAGGCTGCAATCTACAGCAGTTAACCTCCTAAAGCAGACACAAACTAAAGAGAAAAGATTTGCACCTTAGAGGGATCTTATAAAATGTTTATTTTGCCTTACCAATACCTCAAATATTCTACCTTTTATCTCAAATTCCTTCTTAACATTAACAGTGTACTTCCGGTGCCTAGACACTCCCGCAAACATCTCAAGCACTGCTGCATAAGACCTGATACATTATAGCTCCTTAAGACTTGAGAAGATATAATATTACGGTTGATCCAGCAATTAAGGTATGGCTTTCTTGAAAATCATTTGCTATTAATTGGCAAATGTTTTTAACCTGGACCAGAACCGTTCCATGTTCGCTGAATCACCCAGGTTCACCCATAATTGTCTACCCTCTCCAGTCTTTTAGTGCTTAAATAAATCAGGCCCATAGTGCAATTTGGAGTGAGATTTATTGATCTCACCACCATGCTGATGTACTATCCTTGCTGGTGGGAAAGCTGTACCTGAGAAGCTGCAGAGAAAGAATCTCCCTGTAACTGTTTCATGTATTTATGGATCTAGGTTTTTTTCCACTTTCCCTGCTGCTTTCTGGTCACCAATAATCAGATCACCTTGTCATCAGTGGGGCAGGTGTAACATATACAAGCAAAGCCTTTCTACTCCACAAAGGCAGCCACCCAACTCAAAGGTGGAAATTAAGGCTTGGTAAGTGAGTCATTGGGATAAGTTCAGCTGCAAAGATTTACCAGACAATACTGGTGTCCTTTGTCCTCTGTCTGCCTTATTTTGGGCACAGCTTAAATCCTTTTTAAACCAGGAAGGGTTCACAGATCTGTTCTCCATTTCAAATACCAAAAGTTGGGCCCTTATTGCCCCTTTTGTGAAATAGTCCACTCAAGATGGTTTTGCTTTTTTTTATTTTCAAAAGAAACATGCTATAGCTCTTCAGCAACAAAACATCTGAACTTGCTGTTTGTAAGAGTCTTCTGAATGTTTGCATGGCGGTGCAGCTCACAGTACAACGCCTTCTATTTGCTGGGTGGTGGGATGAATTAATTCTCGTGCACATGAATGAGATGGCCGAAGAAGTCAAGCCCGAAAAAAGCCAGAGCAACAATTTTAGTACTGTTAAAAGTGTGGGCATCCCATTGCTTGGGTTAAGGTGAGTCTAGCCTTGCTTTGAATTGTCTAGTCAAGTGGTAAAATCTCAATGCTTTAGTTTCCAGATTTTCAAATGGTACCCAAACAAGGGTGTCCTTACTGTTTTTTTGGGATTTTAAACCATGTTTTATAAGGAGGATTGTGACCACTAAATGACATATAGCAGAGACAGAAGCTATGAAGAGGAAATATCAGCTCTTATATCTCCACCATGTACCAACCATGGTATCACTTCTGAGTAAACTAACCCTTAAAAAAGTATTCCCAATTTGAAACCATCTAACACCCAACAATGTCTGTGCCAGTTTTTCCAATCTAAATATTTTATTTTGAAATATAAACAGAAGTTTTTTTAAAGATGTGATAAAGTTGAGTAATCTACATCGCTCCTTAATTCATAGCACGCATGCACCTCCACTCACCAAAATCCCAATTGTCAATTGCTCTTTTGCATAGTCAATTTTTCACATGCCCTTTTAGTGGAGATTCAAAGAATCTCTAGTGCTTGGTCCAGGTCAGTATGTTACGAGAGCTTGGGTTTAGGATAGGAAAAAAAAAATAAAAAAAATGTCAGATTCCATACTCATATTCCCTTTAGGAAAATGTAGCTAAAGGCTTTTTTTTATATTACATACTGTGTTCTTCAGGCAGATTGGTACTGAAAAGGTTAAAATATTTCCCACATAAAAATGAAATATCAACACATTTTTGCCTGTAATCCTTTGAGTCCTTAATGTTTCATCAGTCACTTCAAATACACCATGCTCATTATGTTTTATCCTTATCATAAAATTTGTTAAAATGAAACACCTATTTTTTCTAATGTCCTGGCTCTATTATGCAGGCCTCTACCTGCACTGACAGCGAGATCCCTTTCTCACCTCATATTGCCTCTTGCCTGAGAAAAGAACTCCTGGGGAGTATTTGAAACCTAAAATTTAACAGAAAATCGGTGTAGGCATAGTGGAATGAATGAGAATTCCTATTTCATCTCTGTTTTTATTCATCTTAGTCACTGCAGAAAGCTTTAATTTATACATGGAATTAACAGCCCAGTAATGTTACCCTGTGAAAACTTTTCACAAATTCATTTTACCTTTGTAGAGTCAGAGTCTATCTCTACTTTAAAGTCATACAGAAAAGGTTTCTGCTGAGGTAAGGAGGGCCTTTTATCATGTAATTGGCCGAGAGTCTACATGCATCTAAGCTGGACAATTTAAATTTCACCTTTTTTATATTTTCTACATTTGATATGCAGTTTTTTTCTTTTTATTTTCTCAGTATATAAATTTTACCTTTCTTTCTCCCAGTGTGGCATATCTTTACTTTGCTGCCTGGTTTGGGATGAGGCTGGTTGCCATTGCAATTTGTTTGAGGATAAAAACATCAGTTTGTTAAGGACAAATTTATCCTAACCTGCCAATAATCCTTTTTGTATTCTTTTGAAAGCTCACCACTCTATCCACTGGTACTTACATCCCGGTCATCCAAACTGTGGGTTTTAAAACTTAATAAGCTCCATATTGAATGCTTGACTCCCTCCTCCGAGTTACAACTTGATGAATGGCCACGGGGACCCAAAAGATAGGTAGAAGGTCATAGGACCCACCATTTGGACTGCAACAAACAAACTGAGCTGTAGGGATTGTTCATGTTTTGCTTGACTTATTTTGCACAGGAGTAAGGTAGTCCATGAACTGAAAAATTATCTTGTTTTTATATAGAGCCGTCCATAGCCATGGCACTAACTCCCTCAAAGGGCCCTCAATATAATGTTCCTACCATAGTCCTATGTCATTAACACAGTCTAAGGTCAGCATACATGAAAATATAGAACATGTCACAGTTTGCAGCAGCTGCACATTTGGACTTTGTTTAACACATTACAATGAGATGCATCACTACCATGCATTTACAAAAATGTGTGCAAATGCATGGTAGTGATGTGCAGCACATTGCAGTTTAAGTTAAAGTTTAGGTTCAAGACCAATACATGGACATGTCTGAATTAGCCTTAAGGGGGCTGTTGTAACAAGGCATATCATTAGCTGTTTACCTTCTGACCATCTGCAATTGTAACACTAAACAAAACAGTCAGGGAGGAAAAGGAGAGAGTTGTTCCACTGGCTTATTTTTTTTGTGCGTGTTAACATGTGTGGGTACTATGCAGCTCTTTAAACAGCAGTCATCTTTCAAGTAACACTGACATTTTTGTTTTAGATAGACTATGTATTTATTAGAACCTTTGTTAGAATTCTTTTCTGCCCATGTTCATTCCTGTCCTGATACCAACATTAAATAAAATTTCTCTAAGGACACAATGATAATACAAAAACTTGTTATTCAAGTGCACATCTTGTTACTTTTATAGTCCTGACAAGTAGTATTGGTCAAATATCTCACTATTCGATTCCACGGCTTTTTTTAGGGACTATTAAGGGCTGCAAGAGCAATCAGATTGCTCTTGCAGCCCTTTACTAGTTGCATGTGTTCTTGAGTTGAGTTTCTCTATCCAAGAACACAGGGCACTAGATGTGATGAATGGGGAACTTGTCCCCATTTAGCCTTTAGTGCCCGGGAATCGCCTGCAGTCACAGCTGTGACCGCAAAGTCATGTGGATCGCACACTCTTCTCAATGATTGCAGACTCGGCTGCAATCATTGAGAGATGCGCCGCAAGTATCTCTTTTTCTGTAACACGCACAGTAATATGATAGATTTGTTACATTTTTCTCCCAGTGGATAAAAGAAAAATGTAACAAATGTATCAGAATATTACTGAGCTGGATAATGTGTCACAGAGTAAAGCTACGTACACACGGCAGATTTTTATCGCCCGATAATCGGCATCGGCCAAATATCGGGTGAAAATCTGCCGTGTGTTAAGTCGGTGTCGTCCATCGTCCGAACGACCGACCTGCCGGATCCACGGACGATGGACGACGACCGATCCTAATGAAAGGGAAGGGGGAGAGCGCGCAGCAGGGTGCCGCTCCGTCACTCTCCTCCTCCCCTCTCCATAGAGCATGAACGGTGCTGTATGTACAACACCATTCATGCATCGTGCAGTCCCGACAAAAATTGCAAGTGTGTACGCAGCTTAACAGATATCATGTCAGGTAGGATAACCTGTAAAAAAAAAAAAAAAATAGTTAAATAAACACATACACTCAATAAATTATTTTAACATTTTAACACATTTTTTATTTTTTTAACACATTTTTTTACATATTTTTAATCTGAATTTTTGCCGCTGAATCTCGTTTTTTTTGGGTCGAGTCTATCCGAATTCGAACAGCCATATTTGGTTTGAAAATAAGGACAACCTGAATTGAAACACCAACACTACTAGCAAGTTCTGCAAGCTATGCTTGGTTAATGTGGGCCACATAATTTTTGGCTCTAGAGAAAAATGTAACAAATATACTTCTTTTACCGCATCATTTTGCAATGACATCGAGTAGCATCACATTCCTTATAGAAAAATCACAAGAAAGTCATGAAAAGACAATCTTGCACTGTGTTGTAGCATGTTTTTGCAAGATTTGGGTTATTGTTCTGTTCCTGGAATCTTTTTGTAAGAGTAATGTCATATATTTATATATATAATAATAATGGGGTGGACACCTTGTATTTATAATGAGCCTTGTAGCAAAATGCAAAAAGGAATCAAGTAAAAACCTAAAATTAAAAACGGATGGCTTTTTATGATATTTAAACAGAAAACATCTGGGAAATGTGTATCCTTAGAAGCAATGGAAGACTAAGTTTTTCTTAGAACAGGTCTTCTTTAAATTTAGAGGGCACACAACTGAAATCAAGACCTCCTTTGTTCTTACCGTAAGGCCATCTTGGTCAGCATCCACAAGCTTGAATGCTTTGAATTAGAAGCCCAGCATTTTAAAGTTGTTCTATATATTTAAAGCAGTAAATATATAATAGGTAAAATCTCTGTAGTTTGATTTTTTTTTCCATGTTTTTTTCCTTGTGTACCTTTTGCCCATCTACATCATTTAGCGTTTGTCCTTCCATCTTGCTAAGCAGCTCCCCTATTATCGCATGGTGTGTTGAACATGATAAGCTATTCATTAAAGCATTGCCTACTGTTATTTTCCTGCTCAGTACCAGCTAGCACATGATCTGTCTCTGCATGAAGACATTGCACCTCTGACCTCTTTTGTGGCTGTTTTCTGGCAGCGGCAGAAAATAAGGTTCATTGAGTTTCTGTAAATCTCTGATTCTATGTACACAAATCCAAAGCATTTATACTATAGAGGAGGTTTTAAACATCTGCCCAAAAGCATGCACATCTCAGTGGTTGGCATGGAACAAGCAGTAATTGCCAGGGTGGGTACGTCGGGCCGTAGCAATAAACACACAGCTTACAAGAATGTAGTGAATGTGATAAATACTAGTAGCATCCTAAAAATCTGTATATAACCTTGGCTGAATTTACAATTACTATGGGGCTTTGTACAAGGTGAGAGACATCCCAAAGCAGCTATCGTTTTATTGTATATCTGGTATTAAAACTCTGGGCACTTGTATATAAATCTGGTATTCCAAAGTTTATCTATTGGCAAAAAAATATATATATATTATATGGAGAAGGGAGGTAAAAACACAGGTGCATCAAATCCCAAATTAAACCTCCTTGGGATTCTTGTCTCCAATTTTATTATCCAGCGTGTCCTTACTATTCTTAAGGAGTAAAATCCTCTCCTCTTCTAAAGGTATTGTCAGCTCTCTCAATAATTCGAACCATTCATTCATCGTCAGAACCAAAAAAAAAGTGTTTTGCTGCATTAGTATTTTTGGACACTGAAGGAAAAAACTTCCGCTCCTTCCACCAGGGATCATATTCGGATATGGACATTTTAGACAATTTCTTAGATGATGGTGAACACAAGGATGCAAAATCCTTACAAAAACACAAGAAACATAAGGGAAAAGGCTAAGGAGTAAGGCAGGGAAAGAAGAAGGACTAAATCTTTTTTGTACACAGGATTTATGAGTTCTAAATGTTTTAACTTATTCTGATTATGATTTATACTCAGAAAACTAGATGTTTTGTCATGAGGATTGATCTTTCCACTACCATGATGTTAAAATTTATTTGCAACAGTTGTCAACAGATGTCAATAGTTTCGCTGGAAAAGTCATATTTAAGAAACACAGCATGGGAAATTCAGAGGATTGTTTTGGCCAACCTTTGACTCAACCTTTGACAACCATGATACTACCTCCTTAGTTGGAGATAGAGGTATTACAGATGATCGGATATTTGCTGAGTTTTGTTTAATTAAAGTGGACCTTCCACTGAGATATTTTGGAAGCAGCAATTTCCAACCAGGTCCTAAAATAACATGGCTTTCTGGATTGGTCTTTTGATCCTCTGCCTTTAAAACCTTCTAAATCATCCACCCAAATTGAATATGCTGATCAGGTGTTCAGCTACTAGCAGAACATCTTGTGGTGCTGTTCGCTGCATGCTGGCTTTAGCTATGTGAAGCCAACTGAACTACCAACACCAAAAGATCAGCTTTACATCCAGGCAATTAGCATTCTATAGAATAAGTTTAGCAATTGTGGCTTGCATAATTTCTTACTGAAACTAAAGTTCCACTTTAAAAAAGGGATGATGCCCTTTCCACAATAAGCATTCCTACCTACCTGATCGCTCACGCAGCTCATCGTTGGTTGTCGGGATACCTGGCACATTACAGCTTCCCCTGTGCTTGTTGGGGCTGAATGAACTGCTGCATGCCTGCAGCAAGGAGTTGTCTGAAGATCAGAATGATAAAGAGCAGAAGGAAGAAGATGGAGGTCCACAACGGAACGGGTACAGGTGAGTATAAACTGTATTTAGTTAATTTTAAAGAACTTAAAAAAACTGGAGGTTTTCATAGCTTGGACATCTCACAAAATAACTAATTGATCCCCAACTTTGACAGAAGTGAAACTTTGGATCTGCATCATGCATATAAAGCACACCATTTTGTATGTTTACCAGATGCCGTAAGACTACATACAACTCAAAAAAGTCCAATCAATTGATTTTAATTTTAAACCGAGTTTAGAAAATCTAGAACCCTAGCCAAAACCTCTATCAAATGGAACCTGGGCAAATTTACCAGTTGGTAAAGTTGAACTTTGGCAAGGTTTGGTGAGGTTTACTCTCAATTTCAATTGTGTCTTTAGGCAAGAAAGTAGAGGCAGATCTTCCCAACAAAAACAGATCACAAAAAATACTGAAGTTTCAAACCTTGCTTACTCTATCCAACAACTAAAAGTTTTGCTGATATATAGAATAGGACAGAGCTGCATGATCAACCTCCCATTGACTGTCCAACTGCAGGGTCCTTTGAGGTCTTGCAACTGCAGCAGATGTCAGGAAGAGACAAAAGCAACAAAGCCAGTTGATGGCAATGTGGACTCCAGTTCTGGTTTATTGGTCATCGATAATGTGGAAGACTCCAGGCATTTAGGCAAAATTACGTACTGTTATAGTAAATTTAAGGTTTTTTGAGAATTGGTGGGAGGGGGTTGAGCAGGGGGTTGAAGGGATGATAAAATGATTAATCTATGCCTGGAATCTACAAAAAAGGAAAAAGAAATTACCCATAAAGTCCTAGGGTTACGCTTTTCACCTACGAACCATGTCAGATTTAGAGGACATCATTTCAAAATGATATTTAGTAGTCATTACAATCCTTATTACGGATAGCGGGTTAAGTTTTAATAAAATACAAATGAACGTTTAAGGTTTTTTTCTGTTATTTGTATTCATTAGCATACCCATAACAAAATTGAAGATTATGTTCATTGTGTTTTATTAAGCTCAATAACCTGTTATTTAAAGAATTTTCACAGCGTGATTCTGTTCAAACAAATGTAATCCTTAAAACGGTGCTTTCGAGATCACTAAAAGTTTAATATGGCAATGAAACAGCATTTCCGTATTTAACCTAACAATCATTTGAGAATACTGAATTTCATTTTTTAAGAGTATCCAGATTATTATTCTCTAAGGAGTAGTTCACTTTTAGCTTTTGGTCTATCTTTTGCTGAAAAATGGTAATCTATTTTCCATCTGTATGCCATACAGGACGGTCATTGTCACAAGGTGGTACTGTGGTATTGTAGACTTGTCACTGGAAGGTAAGTGAAATTAAAGGGCAATTCTGAGCTGTACTGTGTATCAACAGGTGCTAAGATAATTTCATGGATTTTGGGGTGCTGGGTTGTTTTTAGACGATATTATAAAATTTTGATTTATTTTCCTCTTTCTACTGCTCCTGAAGACGATCTTTGACCATCTTCATTGGCCGGGCCAGGATGACGTAACTCACACAGAGTTCATTATTCCCAGAACACTCTAGGGAAGCCAGGATTGCACCTGTGCAGCTCAGCTTTTTTGACTAATACCCTAAGCAATTATACCAATAGGAGGAATTATTGCAGAAGGGACATTGCCTGTCCATTTCTGCAATAGTGACCTGGCTGATTGTAGCATTTTAAAAAGCAGAACTTTACACATTAATGCACAGATAAAATACATATAACTTTAGTTTTACCTCCCAAAAATTCATGTACTACGTCTCAGTCCTGAGATTTACAAAGCTTTGCCATACACCATAGTCCTGCCTAGCAGATGAGGGGACCTGAACTCTCTCTGCAGTATGTTCACATTCATTTACCGGTCATCTCCCCACTCAAATCCTGTGATGGACAGTAAAATGATAAGAAGAACATCCATTAGCTCATTTCTCTGCTCCCTCCTAGCAGCATGTTCCTTAAGATGTTTCCTCTATCAATAATGCAGCCATATTGGGCAGCACGTTGGCCCAAAGGTAGAACTCTCTGGCCTTTGCATCACTAGTTCCCAGGTTCAAATCTCGACATGGAGTTTGCAGGTTCTCCCCGTGTTTGCATGGGTTTCCTCCCACATGCAGCTTAATTGTCTACCCCCAAAACGTGACCTTAGACTGTGGTAAAGACATGGTACTATGGTAGGGACATTAGATTTTGGGCCCCTTTGAGGGACAGCTAGTGACATGGCTAAGGACTTGTACAGTGCTATATAAATACTGTGTAATAATGCACCAGTGTTGCCGGAACCACAGCAATCCTAAATTACAGAGGCTGTAAATGAGTTTTGAGTTGTGAAAAAAGCAGCTAATAATCCAATGATTGATTATTTGCTGCTTTATAAATACAGCTATAGGATCACCATCCATTAAATTTATGCTGAAACTTCAATTTTATTTGACTGTGGGAAAAGTCTGGGATAAATTTCTGCCAGCCAATTTATTTTCAATAAAACACTTGTCTTGTACACCTGATTGTGTGCTGTGTGCAGCTCTCTGCGATGTTATCAGTGCACAGAGCAGCACAAAACTCCTTTAGAGTAATTTTCCATCTACTTGAGCTGCCAGTTTTGGATGGGATCATGATTGATGGTAATATTACAGTATGTCACGGTGTAATTCTATACTGTGATGCAAAATTGAGTATTGCTACTGTTGTTTTATCCTGTTTGCTGCTGTATGACAAGGTCTATTGTGCATTGTGCTAGAGCTCATTCTCCCGCTCACACTGTGTACTGAAGTGTAATTATGACTTGTCTAATGTGTAAGACAAAGCTGTAACTGAAAAAAATTCTGCAAGTGTGTTTGATTTATGAGCACCGATGCCATTTTTGTATTCTTAATCTGCTTTTTTCCCCCTCTTTGCCCCCAGGAAAAAATAAAATCCTGTAATTCCTGTATTGCTGACTCTTGATATATCTTGACTCCCAGACACCTTCCTTAGTATATTTAGGATATATGGCATTAATAGATTTTCTATATATTACTTTTTACACCAGGTTAAAAAAAATAGTTTCTTTTTTAAGGAAAAGAGTATTTTTATATAAAATATAGAAGATATGGCATAATAAAATATTTTTTTTCTTTTTTGATACAGCGGCTTTAGGTTGTACTCCTTATCTCTGGGTATTTATCCCTCTGTTTACAAGGATCAATAGCTCAAGGTGAAATTTTTATACAGAAATGAATGGCTTGCAATTACATATCTCTTATCAAAGGGAAGAAAGCAAATGATTATTCTTGTACCAATCTAATATATATATGTAATATTTTAACTTTTTATCTTTGATATACATATATAACAAAATGTAATAAAAACTAATGTTTCTAGTTAAGTAACTTAAAAAATGAAAACTGAGCATGCTAAATAAAAAAAAATAAAATAAAATGTATATATTTACATTTTTTTTAGTTAAGTAACTATAACACATTACGTTTATTAATGTTTCAGTACCAGTTAAGTACTAGACACCTTTTCACATTTTTATGTGTGTATTCTAAGCTGTCATGTTAATAAAAGGACTGCAGCCTAAACCTGAGGATAAATGAAAATTGAAATATAAAAAATCTTGTTACAGGGATTTCTCATGATTTAATTTCATGTACTGTGCAAACTTCTGGAAGAAAAAGGAGTTCGATTTAGTAAACAAGCAAGGTATTGGATTTGTAGGGCTGTTCTACATTTTTCTCACTGGTCACAATGTACCACCAATGTAGGGGAGCTCTTCTTCTACTGACCACCAATCTCCCATGGGTAATGTATTGCAAACTGTGGATGTAATAATTTTATTAGACATATTTGAAATTTTGTTCAAGGATTCCTACATAGGTTGTAAAAGACTGGCCTAAGGTAACAAAGTTAGGAGTGGAAGGACCTTGTGTTGCTGTAGGTTCTTCGGGCTGTCATAAATCTGCCTAAATGGCAGCGTTTTGTGAGGAAATAAAATAACCTGGACAAAAAGTAATGGAAGGTTCAAGAGTGACTCTGAAAGCCTACAGAGATATTTTCTCCCACAAGTTTCATGTCCTATACTATATCTAAACTGAAAAAAAGAATTGGCATTTAGGAATATTGGTCCCTTGCATCTTTAGCAGCTCTCATTGGGTTCTTCTGATGACTTCCACCATAGGTAACAGTAGCCTCTGGTTTCTAGGTCACTGACACTCTGGCACAAATATATACACCAGGAACCCTGACTTCAATGCGGGAAACACTTTGGGTAATTTCAGACCCGTGGTGAGGCAGAGGCAACTGGGACCCTTTTTTGTATGGGGCTTTGGCCGTGGTTGCGGAAGATCACAGCAGGGTTCGCAAACACGATATGCCATGTTTGGTTGCATGATAGTGGCCTGAAGATCTGTACCACAGCTGCAGCATTTTGGTGCCATCAGCTGCACAGTTTCACAATGTGGATCCAAACGGGCCCTTAGGTTACCAATCATGCTTCTGAAAAAGGTAGTTACCTGGCTTTCTTTGGCTTTAATAATTTATCAGTGACTGACCTTGACAAAGCAAGCAGTTGATAAGGTTAGGGGAGATTTAGGACTTCTGATCTACTCCAGGTGAAAGAGGCAAAAATTATTAAATTAAATGGGTTAACATGACAGCCAGGCACCAATTACACATTTACTTCTGGTCGCCTATATAGCTCCCTCGGTGCACTGTTCCTTACAAAAAAAAATATTTTCCTCCCTGTATTCACTGATAAACTCTCTGCCTTCTAAAGATTATATTAAAAAAAAAAATGAAACGCAAACATTTTCACTGAACGTTGAATTTTTTATGCTAATAAATATGGTGTACCTTCTCGAGTTGTGTGAAATGAAGTGAAGATTCTCAATATGGTGTCACATGTGCACGGAGCCTGTAGCAATTGTAACAGGTGTTGTAGGACTGAACTTGACAAGAAGGTCATCACATAACATTGAATACCTAAAATACACAGTGACTAAAACTTACTATTCCATCTTGATGGAAAAAAAAGATAACAGAATAATTGTGTGTGCTAATTATTCAAGGAAAACTCGAGTCAAGATACACCAGAATTCTTTCTTTCTATCATGTTGTGGGGATGTTCATATTATGTTTCTTATATGAGCAGCAAAAGTTGAGGGCTTGAAGGTCTCACTCTATTTTCAGATCTTTCTTTCAGGGTCATCTTTTTACTGCTCTCACCATGGCAATGTGAAATATCATTACTTTCCTTAGGCACCTACAGCTAGAACATAGTCATTTGCATTGCAGTGGTTTATTAAATTGCAATTCCGACCACCCAGGTTATAGTCTAATTCAGTGCTTCTCAACCTGGGTTCCTCCAGAGATTGCTAGGGGTCCCTTGTGCAATAAGCAATTTGTGCCTCCCAGGTCAGTTGAAGTGTCACCAATGATCTTTTTGGCGGGTGACATTCTTCTAAATGACCAGCAATGTAAGAGGCTTTCTTTCCACTGATTGCCATACTGTGATCTGTGGATTTAGTAATTATAAAAGAGGTTCCTGGAGATCTCAAAGTTATTTCAAGACTTTCCCTATGTTAAAAAAAGGTTGACAAATACTGGTCGTATTGCACTGATATTTGGGTACAAGGGACACCTAGGTTAAATGTAAGTTGAATTGATTGAGGTCATACCTAAAAAACTTCATTTCATTTGTATCTAGTTGGACAGACCCTTACACTACATTGGGATGATCATACTCTTTACAAACTGATAATACAAGCTTCTACTTCATTCAAGTTGTGGGTAGGGTCTTTCTGTTATTATTATTATTCTTATTATTCTTATTAATAAACAGGATTTATATAGCGCCAACATATTACGCAGCGCTGTACATTAAATAGGGATTGCAAATGACTGACTAATACCGACAGTGATACAGGAGGAGAGGACCCTGCCCCGAAGAGCTTACAATCTAGTAGGTGGGGGAATTTCACACACAATAGGATGGGAGATATGTAGTGGTGGGAAGTAGTGATAGTTTCAAATGACAGAAGAAGACGGGTAGGCAAGTTTGAAAAAATGGGTTTTGAGCGCTCTTTTAAATGAGCAGAAAGTAGAAGCAAGCCGAATAGGATGAGGAAGACCATTCCAGAGAGTCGGGGCAGAGGAAGTCATTAGTAGGTCATTGGAGGAGCGGAGGGAGCGGCAGGGGGAGTATTTTTTAACCATGTCAGAAATGTAAGTGGGACAATAACTGTGTAGGCATTTGAAGGCAAAGCACAGGAGCTTAAATTTGATTCTAAGGTGAAATGGAAGCCAATGGAGAGAACTACAAAGAGATGCAGTGGAAGAAGAGCGGAGGGAAGGATGGATGAGTCTGGCTGCAGCATTCATAATAGATTGTAGAGGAGAGAGTCGGGTTAGTGGAATACCAGAGAGGAGGATGTTACAGTAGTCCAGACGGGAGAGGATAAGCGCATGTACAAGGAGTTTGGTGGTCTCGGGGGACAGGTAGGGGCGGATTTTGGAGATGTTACGTAGGTGAAAGTGACAGGACCTGGAAATGTTCTGAATATGGGGGGTAAATGAGAGGGCCGAGTCAAAGGTGACACCAAGACAACGTGCCTGAGGGGAGGGCCGAATAACAGTCTTCTGTCTTCCCTTACAATGCAAGACCTGTACAAAATTACATCAAAGATGCAACCAGCCAGGCATCAAACTGAAGCTCTTTTTATGGTTTTACGGAGAGGGGAAAGGCCTGCAAAAGAAAAAAAATATATTTTAATTTATCAATTACATTAAAAAATCATTTTACTTATTTGGTGAGAGAATTCAATGCATGGACAAATTTAATTGCAACTCTGGGTGGGCCTTAAGGATATTTCAAGTGCCCTTTTTTATGTAAATATACAGGTCACTAATGTCAGCTGGCACAATTTGCGGTGGCGATGGGTTTTAGACTGACCCAACAAAGTAAAAAAAATCTTATGTAAGCTTTATTATGTAACATAAAAAGTAATTTGAAACATACAGCTTTTAGTAAAGGAATACCTGAATGATTTGATAAGAAGGCCCTTGTTTAGACCCCTTCTGGTATATATAAGTCATGACGGGGACTTTGGATCAAGGCCACAGGTGAATGTTTCAAGACATTTTGTAGGCGTGGATCACTGGGGTCAGCATATAAAAAAACCCAACCTGAAATATCTTAAGCAGTCATTGCCAGACTATATGTATACAGGATAAGTGAAGAATTAAACGTTAAAAGTGATATAAAGTCTTAAGGAAGAAATTGTATATAGTACACATTGCTTCTGCAATAGAAAATGTTGTTGATTTAGGGTTTGCATCTACTATAAACCTAGAGATTTATAAAATGCAATAATAAAACAATAACATTTGAAGCAAATATGTCACAGCTGGAGAATAGCACTTTGACCAATGTATTATCGGTAACATTCTAATCACACACAATAGTCCTTGTATCTGTTGACCTCTCCAGCTCAGAAAAAGAAAATTTTCGCCGTTCTGGGTAAACCTTCAGCAACGCTCTTGAATTTGCACTGAGGCGACACTGCAATTTTCTGCAGTATTAGCAGGGGTAACTAATGATGGCTAATTTTTGCCTGTAGTGCATGTCTCAATCTGCCTGTGCACTTTGAGCCATTCTGGCAGAAGCAACATTTGTACATTTTCTGGTCACTAAACACTCAAGTACGATTGTAAGTGATCAGTTTGCAGTTGGACAATATAAGAAAAAAAAGGAAATTTCAGATAGGATAAACCCTGCTTATATTTCCACACAACTGAGACTGAGCTTTCTTCTCTTTGTACGTTTCTCCTCATCGTTCAGCGGAGGACATAATACCGCCAGATCAGTTGCTGAAATAATCTTTGTTTGCATTTGCTTTAACAGAGCCCTTGCTGAGAGGTTGCCCGGTAGCCATAACAGTACTAGTCGTGGAGAGAATAGCTCAGCCACTGGGAAGAATGAGAAGACTGAGCCAGAGGAGTCGCTAGCTGCTAATGTCATTTTCTTTGAAGCGGGTAAACCTGGTTTTAATTCCAGTGTCAGAGATCTCTGTTGACCTTTAACAAGTCTCCTGGGCTCCGGGATTGCAAAGTAGGTTGGAAAAGAAAATTACACAATTAAAAACTGGTGTAGTTCTGTTTTTGTAAAAAGTATACAGAGATAATATGGTTGCCACACACATGCAGGTCTGGTTGGTCAGTTTGCTTGTGTTCCTTCAAGCTGGCATTTAAAAAAGATAAAAAAAATAAAATTTGATTATATTAAGGTGGAACATTATTGGATCTGATTTAAATAGCAAGTATGATACCTCTTGAACCATCTCAATCAAGCCTCCTTCTGAATAGGTCACTTATACAGATGGTAGGTCCACTGAAAAAAATTTAAAATGCCTGTAGGTAACTTTTGTAGGTGGCCCAGACACCATAGTCTTCATTACAAAAACTACCTTTAGGCCTGTCTCTAGAGTAAGTGTAATTATTTATATTCCATAGCAAACTTCTAAAAAATGTGATGCTTTTCAGAAGAACTTTTTAAAAATGTTTAAAAAACCAAAATTCCTAATTTCAAAACTAAAAGTCACACTAAAGTCAATGGGCCTAATTCATTTGCTCTCCAAGTCTGGAGAATATAGTCATGGGAGAACCTGGGGGATCCAGCAAACCTTCAATGGGTCTGGTCCAGGATTGAAAACATTTGCCAGTTGCATGGCTGGAAAAAACCCTGGAACATACAAAATAAGCAGAAACTGTGCCAAGAACTATGGCACAGAGATCTTGCCACTGGAGTCTGAGGCCTCACACAAAGTCAACCACTGGGAATAATGTAACTCGTCTTCTCCAAAGGAAATGCTTTCAATATCTGAGCAGTTCTTTCTATTTAATGGTAACTAGCTACCTAACCTAGGGTGAGCTTTAAATCTAGGCATATACAGGATGTATGTTCGATCTAGTAAATGATTGATATTTGATATGAAAGAACAGCCTGGAGCTGCTGAGCAAAGGGAGGTGGGCAAAAGGCAGCCATGACCAGGGGGCTGGGGGAAGCATAGAGGAGGTGTAATAGAAGGGAAGTTGTGATAGGGCAAAGAGAGCGGTTTAGGGATAGGGCAAAAGAAGGAAAGGGTTAAAAGGAAGAGGAAGAAGGAAGCAAGGGAAATTTACCCCCTTGTTGCAATGGGGAATAAGGGTGGATGATGGTTGGAGTCCTCGGAGGGCATCTGTAAACAGGTGTGGTAGAGGGAACAACCATCATAGGTGTGGGATCTCCAAAAAGTTTATCGTAATTTGGACTACCTTTAAGGTGGTTTAAGGAGGGTCTGCAGGTAGTGTATTCGTTCTCGAGCTGGTGGGGCTTTGCAAACTGAGACCAAAATGATGGTTCTGGCAGCTCCTCCAGGTGGTATAGTGGCGAGCGGTGTCTCCGAGGGCCCACAACTGGGAGGGAGCAGTAGCTGTTAAAAGGGGTACATGTAATGTAAAAGTCACAAAAGGGTAATTGTTATTGTTTTTAGGGTTATTTATTGTTCTTTATTTTCATTGTTGTTATTTATGGTATTGTTAAAAGGTTTTTGGGTATAACTTTCAAAAGCTTTGGTTGTTGTAAATGTTAAAATTTAATATGTGTTAATGAAGAGGCCTTACGGACATTTTCCCCCACTGATGGAGTGGTGTCATGTTGACGGGAAAATCGGGGGTGGAGGTGAGTTAGAGGGGAGCATGAGCTACCTGAGTCATGCTATTCCCCTGCTCAAAAATTGATCTGGGACTTTTTTCTATAATGTCTTACCCAGTTTAATTTTTGGTTCTTAGTTACAAAATACTTTATAATAGTATTAGGGATTTTACTGTAATGCAATATTTTTTATTTTATTAGTTTTCAATGCTTTAGCATCCTGGGCAAGCAGTATAATCCATACTTCTGTTCTCTCTCTCTCTCATGTGCCTTCTACCGCAGCCTGCACCAGTAACCTCTCTTAAACCTGCTGCAGGAAATACCTAAGGCTCTCAAGTGCTCCTAGCTGTTTCCCCAGCCTGAGAAGGTCCTATTCAAAAAGATAATATTCTAAATGGCCCTTGACCTAGTCTGGTAGAACAAGGATAATTGCTTTTGGGAATCTCTCCAACACCCTCTCCTTACCCCAGAGAGCTATTACCTTTAACTTTTCTAAATGCCACTTACAGACTACTGATTAGTACAGAGAAGTTGGTTGCATGTGGCAGACTACTTCTTAGCACCACCATCAATCAGAGGCAGGATCATTATGGAATATTAAAAAACATCTTTTTTTCTGTTTATAACCCAAATCCAAGAGTATGTTGTTGTTCAGAATTCAGCTTCTACATATTTATTAGTGATTGTTGGTTGGTTACCTTTCCACAGAAATGGAAAGAGGTTGAACAGTTTAGTTTTAGTTGTCGGCTCAAAAGTATCTAGATCATAATTTTCTTATGCACTTGTATTCACTTGTATATATAAAAACTGAAGCAAAAAGCTTCTCATTACTGAATAGTGAAATGTAATAATTGTAGCAGTAATAGCATAGGAAGAGGGGTTCAGAGGTCCCAACCCCATGAGGAGGCCTGTAAGGTCCCTCCTGGCTGTTCACTGTTGCACACAGAGCGAGGTTACACTCATGGGTAACCTGCTGAGGATCTGCGCTAACAAAGATCTCGGGGCCCCTGATGTGAAGTAGGAAAACTGTCATGGAACATAGGGAGTCTGATGTAAAATGGGAAGCTCTAATGGAAAGTGGGGTACTGATGTAAAATGGGAAACTAATGGAAAGTAGGGAGAGTGATGTAAAATGGGGTTCAGAGAGGGGTCCAAGGATGTGAAGTCTAAATTGGGCCACTGATGTAAAGTGGTGCTCCCGACGTGCAGGAGCTTGTTCAAAATGGTAGGGTCTTTGTCAAATATTAGCACTAGGCCCATGGATTTGTAGCTCGAAGACGATTGGTGGTGGTGCACAGCTGATGCAGGGGGCCCAGGTCCAAATTCTGCATTGGATCCCAAGGTCTGTAGCTATAGTACTGCACAGCAGGTTCACATGGCACCAAAACTAACTAGCAAGCTCAAAAAACTTTTAGATGTCTTTTAAGAAAACATTTATGCTTTGTGAATCTTCATTAAATATTATTGTTTGTTTCTTATAGAAGACAAATGGACTGAGACTCATATTAAAGCAACCTGGCTTAATGCCTATTTACCTAAAACCTCACGTCACTGTTTAATCCTATGTTTGATTTAAACAGACTTGGCAATCTTACACGCTTCTGCACAAACTCAAACTCTCTGCAAAAAAACAAAGTGCTTAAAAATTCCCTGCAAGGAAAATTTCTAAATAAGTAACTGTACACTGATTATTTTAGGTATAACCTCTGACCACGCTGGCCTGTGAAGTATTACTGCTTTCCATCTTTGCGATTCATCATTTTTACTATATTCTGTTTTGCTCAATCACCAGTTGAATTTTTAATCCGTTTAATTCTCTGGATTTTAGCAGATAAGGAAGAACATCTTTTTATTTCAAAGATGGAGTCAAAATAATGTAATATGTGTGCTGGAGACATGTTGTATGCTCTGTGAAATGTTAGTAGATATAATATGTTCACTGAGTCTTCACTAATTCAGATGATCTGGAAAGCCTGGAGGAATTTTTATGCAGAATCTCACATACTTCCATCTTGTACCTTCCAGCTAATAAGTGTTTATTTTGTACTTATTACGCCTGACCTGAACACATCTGAACCTAAAAGGATCAGAATACCTGAACAATTGTTGTAAGGCAGAATCTGAGGCTCAAGCTTGAAAGCCCAGATCATTCTGTCTCTTAGAATTGAATCACGAGGCAGCCTGCTCTTCCCTTGGTAATGAGCAGCAACAATACTATATAGCTATTGGGCAATCATTATATACAATGGAAAGGGGTGGCATTATGATTTCACATGGTTTGAAATATGGAAAGAAAAGATTTATAGAAGATAAATGTATTTAGTTGATAAAATAATGGTGTCCCTGTCACCATGAAAATTTGCATACATCCTAACAATGGCACGCAGTAAATGTTTGATACTGGCCTTTGCTAAGGCGATATGTTAAATCTTCATTCTTCAGAATAGGTTTCTCAGGTAGTTTACCCCCTCCATTTTCTGTTCTGCTTCCTTCCATGGACTCCCTATGTCATCACAGGGTATAAAATTGCTGTAGAGCCCAATATAGGACACAGGCCTCCAACACCAAATCCAAAAGTTCCAGACAGAAGCAACATATTGAGCTTTTTAAAAAGACCCTATCATATTTTCAACAATCTTCTTATAGAATCATACGCAACATAATTATGAAATATTATTTATCTACAAAAGTCTCCCTTGTTTAGACTTTTGGAAGTTTGGAACCAGGTTCTGGGAGCAGCAATCTTGGATGTGGTATCAGTAGCCCCAGGCCAAGTAACACGCTATGTTATTTCTCATTGCTCTTCCTATATAAGCCCCCTAAAAGTTTATGTAGGAAAAGAAAGTGAAGACAGGGGAGCTGGACTAGCACAATAAGTAATAAGACAAATTACAGAGGAAGAGAGGGCCACTAATGTACAAGGAATCAGAAAAAACAATTTATGGGGGTCAGCAGGAAAAAGAGCCTCCTAAATTGGTGGCCAGTGAATAGAATGACCCCTTTAACAGTGGTGGCTAGAGTATCACCTATACAGACAATTATAAACCTCATTAGGGTCATGCTGGTGGCTCTACCAAGTGGTATTGGCCCCAGAACTATGCAGGCATTACCAATTTAAAGACCAATACCCCACAGTATGAGAAGCTCATTGCAACCCCTGAGGGAACCCTGAATGAGAATGGCTCTGGAGGAACGTTGGTTGACCCATATGCATCAATGCCATGAGGTCAATGGACTGAAACAAATAAGCAGATTAAGCGTTCATTCTGAGAAAAATAATTGAAAAAATAAATAAATATATATATATATATATATATATATATATAACAGCCATAGGTGGTTCAGCGTATAAACAACTTGTTCTACAAGGAAATGCAAAGCAGTTTTGCGTATATTCTTATGGGTTAACCACCCAAGAAGCTTGGGGAACCTTTCCATCATTAAACTAGAAAATAAAAAGTTTAGATACCCGTTTCTGGTCACATGACATGACATCTTTGGCAATAGGTGGGTCCATAATGATGTTGCAACACTATTTAACCCTGTTAGAGTCCAGAGGAACTGGATTAAATACCATTGGTCATTGTTCAGCTGAAAAATGTAATGGTGCTGGACCTAAAAATAAAGTATGAGGCAGCATGAGAGTGTGGACCAGGTAATACATTAACTAAATGTTTCTTTACTTTAATGCAGGAAGGAAATGGTTCATCTACATGCAAAAGTCTGGAACTGATGTATTAGGCATACATTTTTCGTACATTATATATAAATACCAGAGAGTGTTTTGTCTATCTAGCCAATGAAGCTTTGTGATTGTTTCATATTTGTTCCATCATTGTTAAATGGTTGTTGTTTACAGAGTTGAACAGCTCAATCTGACATTTACACCAAGCTAAACAAGTGCTACTCATCCCTTACTTAATGTATCTGAAGTTTCAATCGGAGAAAGACAGTCATACAGTAAAGGGAGTAGTTTTTGTTGTGCTGCCACTTTTAGTCTTGATGATGTAGTAATTTTTTCATTCATAAAAAAAAAACAAAAAAAAACACAAGAAAAATAAATAAACAAATTCCCGTATATTTTTAATTTACCTGTCTGGCAAACCTTTTGCAAGTCACTGTATTATTATATTCCAAGGATAATGTAACCATTAAAGTAAACAAACCAACCTTTTACTTTTCTTACAAAACAGCCCAGAGTTCTTTACTACAATGAAACACATTTTATCTGTTAAATCCCACAGTCCGATCGGTGCATTAGCTTTTGCGAGCGATATCATGCAGGTATGTCTAATTGTATAAAGCGGCCTGTTATTTTCCCCGCCGACTCCCCAACATGACGGCACAGAGAGGCAGTAATTTGCACTGATCTGCCCCACTCCCGTCCTGCTGCTACAAACAGCCATTGATTATTATACTGTAGCGTTATTGACTGTCACAATGAAAGCTAACCTTATTCCATTTTTTAAATAACACTGTATAGATTAATTTACTATGAAGACATTGCACTTAAAAGTCTTTCAGCTAGCCCACAGCTATGGCAAGTCATTACTCCCTTTCATGATAATGTTCACATACCAGAAATGGCAAGTAATCAGTATCACACAGATTCAAAAATAGGAATGGGGAAAATACATTTTACAGCGATCTATTAAAAAATAACTTCTGATGTTGAAGAAAAAAAAATATACATCTTATTGATAGTAGGAAGGAGGGAGTCCTGGAGCTCTAATCATTCTTCTTTTCATATTGTTGGTGATATAAAATAACTTTCTCCTAAAAGTATTATTAACATTCTGTGTATCATTTAATAGCAATAGTAATGTGTGTAATATCTATAGGTTTGTAATAGTTTCCCTGAAATTTTTTTAATAAACATGTTCTTTACATGCACAATGCAAAGAACTGTATCATTTTTTAATTTAAAGTATCCGAACAACCTACTGATGATAATTGTTTCTGACAATGAAAAACTAATATGTACGGGTGCAGCCCCACCATTATTTAGTAGGTCATAAATGATCCACCATGTTGTTTTACCAATAACCCTCTGCCAATACCCACTATTGGTATATGATTGCATAACAACCCATAGGGCAATAACTGCTACTGGTATACAATTGTATAACAACAATTGTATGGACAACTGCTATTGGTATATGATTATATACCAGCCCAAATGGCACATCACATTCATCCTTGCCCCTATCCTCCTGACAGCCTGTCTGCACATCTATCCTAATCTTTAAAATATTGCAAATGTGTGCAAAGTATTATTAGTGCACCTTCCTTTATATATCCATACTAGAATAAATCCTAGTTTTCAGGGTGTTGCCTGTATGTTGTACATTTCTACACACTTTTAAAGAGTTGAAAGTTTGGGCCTGATTTATTAAAGCTTTCCAAGACTTGAGAAATAGACTATCATGGGAGGACCTGGGTGAACCAGCAAACTTGGACTGGATTTCCTATCATTTATTTGTTATTAGTTAGCAAATGTTTTCAGTTCTGGACCAGATCCTTTCTAGGTTTGCTGGATCACGCAGGTTCTGTTATGATAGTCTATGTCAATGTTTCTCAATTTTTTTGTTTCTCAACCCTTGAAATAACAAGTTTTCAGGGAACCCCTTCTATAATTACTTTATACACAGCTTAATGTAACTGCTCATTGCTCATGGAACCCATAGCAACCTCCGGAGGAACCCCAGGGTTCCATGGAATGCTAGTTAAGAAACACTGGTCCATCTTCTCCAGTCTTAGAGATCTTTAATACCCTCTGCCACCCCCAAATATTAGTGTGGTTTTCCTTTTGGCCAGCAAGACTGACCTTCATATCAACAGCTTTATTCAAATTAAAAGAAAATCTGCTGCTATTAGGAAATATAATTGAATAGTAGGAGATATGAGATTGCAGAATGGATGGCAGAAAGGGACACAGAGCTTCCAAAGGGAACTTCAAGTTGCTGATTTAACAAACATTAGGCAGGCATGGTCTACTATTGTTACCATCAGTAAACTATTGTTACCATCAGAGCACTAGAGGTTTTGAATGGGAATACTTGTTCCCATTTAACCTCTAGTGCCGGGGATCGCAAACAGGATTCCCAAAGCTGCAAGAATGATTGCAGCTCTGAGAATCCACTGCGATCTTGGGGCACTAGAGGTTAATTAACAAACAGGGGGATTCCCAGGGAATTTTGTGAAGCCTCCTGTCTAACTTCCACGATCTTCAGATTGTTTCGCAAGATCGGTTTGCTGAAATTTTGCATCGAAAGTTCGAGGAAATTTTCGCACAACATAGGTACTAGCTTTATGCTTGGTATCACCATCTTGCAGTCCTTTGTACAGCAGAAATCAGACAGGGGAAAGGAGAAGCAGTACAAAGGGCCAATCAACTAAACTACAGTGCTCATGTGCTATCAAGTAATATGTTGATAGGACAAAAAAAGGATAACTAAAAATAAGCTAATCTATCTGCTTCTTTTCCCTTTAATGGTGATTCCCAGGCTAGGGAGGAACAGTTACTCTCTTATATGGGTTTTATCTCTGTATTTAACTTTTTGCCTGGAGTTTAGCTTTAAGAGATCAATATTTCCCTTAAACCCAACCTGAGGTTTGAAGCAAAGCAAAATTTGTGACTTCTATCATCTGATATGTCTAAGTCTTAGCTTTTTTTTCCAAAGAATGATGGAACTTCAGTTGTACTGTGTGCATTGTGTACCGCTCATCGCGTGGTATAGGAAATCTTATCTTTGTCATTTAATCATCCATATTGATCGCAGCTCAAATTGCTGTCGGCCTTTGGTAAAGGCTCTGATTATACAATAAGAAAGCGCTGCAGTTTTCTGTTAACCAATCCTGTATCAATGTCCCTTAGTGCCGTATCACTTCCCCGATCAATGACCATGCAAATCACCTTGTGACAAAAAGGTAGCGAGAGTTTGTATTCACGTCTGCGGCACACTGAAACTCAAAGAGAAGAATAAAAAGCAATGATGTTTGATGGAGGGAATAATAAAAAGTAATAGCAAAAATAATAACTGTCATCTTGACCATAATAATAGTATACAATAAAAGAGTAATGTTGCTTTGGATGCTGTTGTACTGAATGTCTAAAAATTCCTAATACACCTGGCTTTTTCATTAAATTGTAGAATTGTGCCATTGAGTTGCACGGTTTTCCTACTGTAGCTCTAGATACTCAGTTTTAATTATGAACTCCAATCAAATATGAAAGGCACAAATATTGTAACTTTTTATTTCTAACATATGTGTACACTATACCTAAATGTATTTATTAAAGCAGTGTAAGTACCTAAATATCACTACCATTTACTGCCCAGGCAAAGGGTGGGTAGAAGACCGACCAAGCTTGGTAAAAACATTAAAGTATATCCAACCTCTTGTAGGCTTAACCTCTTGATAACCACCAACCTCAAATCTCACTGGTTCAGCTTTCAGAGTGAATGACATCCAGGATCTTTAAACCCACTTTCTGTAAGTGCAGAGGTTCTGTTTCAGCTCTGGACTATCAGAAGAATATAGAATAGAGGGGGCACCACTTGCAGCATTCATTAGATGAAGAAGAAGAGACCTAGGATGTCTCAGACTGGCTTAGCAAAAGGTGTTTAAAGAAGAAGGAGTGTCAAATGGGAGAAGAATCCCAAGTCCAATGCAGACATAATTGCTCTCCAGACCCTTGGTGAGCAAACTGCCTTCTGATACAGCTACAGAAGTATTTCAAAGTTTGCCTTCATAATCTGGATTAGCCTTTCTCATCCTTTTTAACATTGGGGAACCCTTGAAACAACGTTCAGGTCTTAAGTTTTGATTAGAACCACAGCTTACAGTATATTAGCATGATGGTCAAGAAGACGCATACCTGCTATATTGCTGGCCATTGGGAAGAAAAACTCACATAAGATGCACAAACTGCTCAATGGTCCGGGAACCCCTGGCAAACTCTGGAGGAACCCTAGAGTTCCAGTGAATCCTGGTTGAGAAACTCTGGTCTAGAGTAACTACTGCCATTTTTTGCATCCCAGTTCTTCTGTTTTTGTGCATAGCTTAGTCTCTTGGCCTTGTTTCTATGTCCGATGGCTTTTTGCCCACAGTTCTCCAATGAAGATCTCTTCTGGCTAGACTTTGGACAGTAGATGGGTGTACCTGGGTCCCACAGGTTTTTAACAGTTCTGAGTTGATATTTCTGCTGAACATCTTCTATCATATAATGCAAGTTGTCTTCGGGTAACCATTTTATCTTCGGTCCTGAACATTTTCCATTTCTTTAAAAGAGTTTGAACAGCATATCTTGAAAAACCCAATTCTGCCTTTAAATCTTTGCCTGGCAGAGACCTTGCTGATGAAGTATAACTATGTTGTATCTTGCCATGGTGTATGACCTGCGGCATAACAATCATCTTTGTGTTTCTTTAAAAAAAAACAAAAAACTACTATCTAAAGTTTGTAATTATACAAAGGACACTATGCATGTTCTTCGGACACGCAGACTCCACTTCTCTAGAGCATATGGACACGGCCATATAAACAACTGATTTTCCTGCGTTGACAAGTCTGATAATTAGGTATCTTCTTATAACATAGAGAATGGAACATTTGGAGTTTCTTGCTCTCAATTAGTTACCTAATTACTGTTTTATTCAAGCAGAGTTTTAATAAATTATGTAAACTGTTTTTTTTTTTGTCATGTGCGTAGTTAGATAAAGAATGTTGCATTTAAATGGCTGAATTATCGTTTTCCCTTCAAGCAAATTGTAAGCCGAAGAGCTGATACTTCATGCACGAGACACGTAATATGTAAATATAGAAAAGGTATCGATAGGAAGATTTTTATTTGATTTTTTTTTTTATCCACAGCTCCAGACCCGCTGTAGGAAAGCTCATATCTAACCTGTGAAAAATAAACTTTGTGCGCACATTATGCAGAATTTGAAATGAGATAAGCTGTTTACCTGCTAGAGGTTAATTGAACCCAGGGGAAAAGACATTTGCGCTAATTGAAGACAAAAACAAGGCAGAAAATGAATTTCTAATGAAAGAAGGAAATGTTAATCATGGAAGACAAAATTGTGAGGAGACACATTATACACTATTTGTGGTGGCTTGTCTCCCGCACATAACCGTACTCCACCACTGTATGCTTGGCAGACTGGGGGAATTATATTGTAAAGTATGGTTATGATGGAAAGAGCTGAAAATAAATATGATTGGTTTAATGAAAGTGCAACTTGTCTGTTTGTGCAAGTAGTAACCACTGTTTGTCTGTTGTTTCTTTGCATAGTAAGTATTGTATTTGTATAGCATTGTTTATTTGTATAATAAGCTGCAAACTGTTAGGCCTAGTTAAATAAAATGCAAGGTCAGACTAACATTTTTTTATTTCTACTCACACAGGAAACACCACTGACTTAGATTAAGCAGAATTTTTTTTTGCTGAAAGCCATGTCCTATCTTAAGGTCAATCTCAGACTGATCCTCTCTGTAACCCCAATATCAACCGTATTTGTAACCACAACAAAACCTTACATATTAACCCAGCAATAACACTGTACTAACTAACACCCTCTAACCTAACATTAACCCTTCCTGAAACCCTAATGGTAAACCTCCCCATTAACCCAATAATAAAAATGTATCCACCCTTTACATTGACCCTCCCTGTAACCCTACCATAAATCCTACTTGTAACCCCAAAATGAATCTTACCCCATCAACCCAACAATGTCAATATTTCACCCTGTAACCTAATGTTAACCCTTCTTGTAACCCTAAAAATTACTTTCTCCTTAACCCCAATACTAACCCTCCTCATTAACCCAAAAAATACCACTTATTCGCCATGTAATTTAACATTAACCCATTCTGTAAACATAACATCAATCCTACCTGTAATCCTAACTTTAATCCTTACTTCCCTGGGGTAGTTAGTGTAAGGGTTCCTGGGAGAGTCATTGTTATTATTGGGTTTATATTAATAATAAATGTTAGGGTTACAGGTAAGATTGGTGTTATGGCTACAGGGTGAATTAGTGTTATACTAGGGTTATTGAGAAAGGTTAATATTGGGGTTACAAGTAGGATTGTTGTTAGGGTTACAGGAAGGGTTTTTGGTTTATTACAGGGTAATTTAATGGTATTATTGGATTAATGAGGTGGGTTAGTGTTAGGGGTTGTGGGTAGGGTTTATGTTAGGGTTACAGGGAGGGTGATTGTTAGGGTTACAGGGTGAATTAGTGATACAATGTGTCAATGGAGTAGGAGGTTAGCGTTTCGATTAAAAGTAGGCTTGATGTTAGGGTTACAGGGAGGGTTAATTTTAGGATTAAGGAAAGGGTTATGTTCTGTTACAGGGTGAATTAGTGTTGTTATTGAGGAAAGTTAATGTTGGGATTACAAGAAGGGTAACCTTCCCTGTAACCCTAGCATCAACTCTTCTTGTTAGTTTACAGGGTAAATTAGTCTTATACTTGGATTATTGGGAAGGGTTACAAGTAGTGGTAATGTTAGGGTTACAAGAGGGTTAATGTTATCCCACAGGGTGAATGATTGGTATTATTTGATTAATGGGGAGGGTAACAGTTAGGGTTACAAGTGGAGTTTAGGTTAGGGTTTGGGGTGAATAACTGGTTTTACCGAGTTAATGGGGAAATTTAGTATTAGGGTAACTAAGTTTCAACCCTAACAACAAGTAGGGTTCATGTTAGGGTTTAGGGGAGGTTTAATGTTCGATTACAGGGTGAATTAGTGGTGATATTGAGTTAATGGGGAGGGTTAATGTTTGCGTTACAGGTGGGTTTCTGTTAGGGTTCAGTAAAACTCTAAGGTGTTCTCCACTTCTCTGGTAAACTAAAAAAAAATGTTGATCAGACTGATTAACTTATTAAATATGGAGCTCTCAACCTTTTAACAGAAAAATTAAAAAAATGCCTTCTTCCCAGCCAATCACCATTTTTTTTAAATGAGGGAAAAATGTAGTTTGCCTGTTGTAACTTGGTATAATTTCAAGTGCTTAAATCACACTATGATATATTTATGTACAAAGCAGCACTTGGATGTGAAAAATAGTAATTTACTTGTTGAGCCAGGAGACATTATATAAGCATCTTGTCAATCATACTATCATAGGAAATACCTATAAAGTTAACCATGCTGAAGTTAATGGTGACTCATTAGTATGCAGAAAAAAGTCCAATTTAGAGTTTATTGAGGGTCAGCCACAAAAAATGACACACTATGTACTGTGGTCTGTGGTTTAGGAATGAATCAGCAGTGAAAATGGGCTTTTCTATAAGGATAAATCTATTCACTCATCTCTAATATATTTCACATATAACTAAGGAGTGACTTACTGACCAAACTCACCAAGGACTAAGTAGAGGTGGACAGTTTGTGTCTGGACCCAATATAGAGCCTGTTAGCACTTGTTTTCCCCTATGTATCATGAAAATGAGAAATTCTTAAGATAACTTGGCTGAGTACTAGCATGATAAATCTTCACAATCTTGAAACAGTTCCTTGTGAATCAAAGAAACATGTATTTAGCATTGTATTCTTTCTGTAAATGCTACCAGCCTGGCTGTTATGTTGACTTACTTAGTTCATTAATGATTACAGAAATTGTAATATTTGTATATGGAAAATATAATAAATGTTATATATTGGAGCAAAAGATATGTCTTTTTTTGAAATCTTTCTAAATTAGTGTATATCTCCTAGCCCAGCATTAGGAACAATTCCCAATACTGTAAACCAATGTTTCTCATCCAGGGTTCCTCCAGAGTTTGCTAGAGGTTCCTTGAGCAATCATAAATTTCTGCATCTCAGGTCAATTTACAGTTAGGTCCATAAATATTTGGACAGAGACAACTTTTTTTTCTAATTTTGGTTCTGTACATTACCACAATGGATTTTAGATGAAACAACTCAGATGCAGTCGAACTGCAGACCTAGAGCTTTAATTCAGTGGGTTGAACAAAAAATAAAAAAAAAATGTGAGGAACTAAAGCCTTTTTTTACACAATCCCTTCATTTCAGGGGCTCAAAAGTAATTGGACAATTGACTCAAAGACTATTTCATGGGCTGGTGTGGGCAATTCCTTTGTTATGTCATTATCAATTAAGCAGATAAAAGGCCTGGAGTTGATTTGAAAGGGGAGGGGGTGTTTGTATGTGGAAGATTTTGCTGTGAACAGACATTATGCGATCAAAGGAACTCTCCATGCAGGTGAGCCATCAACAAGCCATCCTTAAGCTGCAAAAACAGAAAAAACCCATCTGAGAAGTTGCTACAATATTAGGAGTGGCAAAATTTATGATAAATTACATCATGAGAAAGGAACAAAGCACTGGTGAACTTAGCCGCCCCAAAAGACCTGGACGTCCACGGATGACAACAGTGGTGAATGATCGCAGGATCATTTCCATGGTGAAGAGAAACCCCTTCACAACAGCCAACCAAGTGAACAACACTCTCCAGGAAGTAGTCGTATCGATATCCAAGTCTACCATAAAGAGAAGACTGTATGAAAGTAAATACAGAGAGTGCACTGCAAGGTGCAAGCCACTCATAAGCCTCAAGAATAGAAAGGCTAGATTGGACTTTGCAAAAAAACCATCAAAAAAGCCAGCACAGTTCTGGAAAAACATTCTTTGGACAGATGTGACACAGGACAGAAGATGATCTTGTGACACAGGACAGAAGCAGCCGAATGAATTCAGAGATGTTCAGAGACATACTGTCTGCTCAAATCCAGCTAAATGCAGTCACATTGATTGGGAGGTATGACAGAGTATCCCAGTATTTAAAGGAAAAGTGCTGGATGGTAAATATTTTGCACCCAGACTGAGGTGCTTCTTTCATTAAAGGCACCAAGGGGAGCAAAGTATGTGCTACTTGGGTATGCGACTTATGGTAAGAGCCAGTGTTAAGGGCCCTGGAGCCGGCCAAGGGAAGAGAAGGGAGGGTTCCTTGGCCACCTAGTCCATATCCAGGATTTATTCCCTAGCAGGAGCTCAGGTGTTTTATAAGGGCAGTCAGTTGCCTGCTGACTGGGGAGAAATTATCACAAAGGTTTCCTAGAGCTGGAGAGGAGACTTTTGGACTGAGCTTACCAAGACTGCATGAACTGTAAGATGTCCATGAGTTCAAGACTACAGGCTTAAGCTACGTACACACGGCAGATTTTTATCGCCCGATAATCGGCATCGGCCAAATATCGGGCGAAAATCTGCCGTGTGTACAGTCGGTGTCGTCCATCGTCCGAACGACCGACCTTCCGGATCCACGGACGATGGACGACGACCGATCCTAATGAAAAGGAAAGGGGGAGAGCGCGCAGCAGGGTGCCGCTCCGTCGCTCTCCCCCTCCCCTCTCCATAGAGCATGAACGGTGCTGTATGTACAGCACCGTTCATGCATCGTGCAGTCCCTTGTCGTTGGAAAGGATCGTGAAAGATCCTTTCCAGCGACAAAAATTGCAAGTGTGTACGCAGCTTTACATTGCTAGCAAAGGGTTTTAGAAATGAACACTTTATCCTAGCTTTTTATTTTTGTCTAATTACTTTTGAGCCCCTAAAAGGGAAGTGATTGTGTTAAAAAAAGGCTTTAGTACCTCACATTTGTATGCAATCTTTTTGTTAAACCCACTGAATTAAAGCTGAAAGTCTGCAGTTAAACGGCATCTGAGTTTTTTTTTTATTTAAAAATAATTGTGGTAATGTACAGAACCAAAATTAGAAAAAAGTTGTTTCTGTCCAAATATTAATGGGTCTAACTGTAGGTGACTGCCAACAATCTTTTTTGTCCATATGTAAGGGGATATTCCAGCCATTGTCCAGCAATACATAAAAGCATTCTTCCCACTGACCACCACACTAATGTATTGTGAGCTGTGAATATAGTAAATATAGCAGGGGATTCTAATACCTGAAAGTTATTTCAACGATCCCCCCATGGTAAAGTGTTTTAAAAGGTTGTGTTAAATGATAAGACTCATACCACAGGCCTCTCCAATATCCACCCCACCCACCAAGTCAATTACTTTTAACTATTGCAGAACAATAGAGGTTTATTGCATATTTAATATACTGTATTTTGTATTGTGAATATTGTGATTTGCAAAATATTAAAAAATATTATCTATAATAATAATAATAATAATAATAATAATTTGATGACAATGTGTTTATTAAGCAGCTGAAAAGCTGATACTGTAGAAAAAAATTGAGGATCTGATCTAAAGTTTACAAACACCTTTCAGACATGAATAAATCAGTGTGGATGCAAATGAAACAATGTTACTTTGTATCTTGCTTACATGTCTAAAAGGTGTTTGTAAACTTTATATCAGGCCCTCAATTTTTCCTAATAGAGTAATAGAGTAATTTTATTAATAAAGTATTAATAATAAATATTACAATATCAGATATCACGGGTAACAATGACCTTTGGTCTACTGTTGTGGGAAAATATTTTCTGCTCAGACATGTCACCCCACTTCTGTCCCTGTCCCTGCCCTATACATTAGAAGACTGATTTTCAGGCAAAAAGCCATAAACAAAGTATTTTCCCACAATCCTCTATCTCACCTTCAACTGCAGAGATCTTTTTGTACTTTAACTGGTAAAGAGATACACTTTGCTATGCATAGATTTTTAAAATGACTATTAGTGCTACGCAATGGGCAATTTGGCAATTTTTAGACAATCACCTCATCAGCTTGTTTCAGTACACCTTTGAAGAAATTGGAGTTCAAAGGCTTGAAATAAAAAAAAAAAAAAAAAAATGTTCTTTGCCTTTTGCTATGACTCATTTAAAGTAATTGGCCTTATCTGATGCAGTTTTTGAAGTGAGGAAGTAGAGCTTTATTACATCAATCAGATACAGGCTCTCGGCTGAAGAAGTCAAGTTCCCTGCACAGATGCAGCAGAGATGTCTGCTTGATAACGTGAACGAAGGAAGACATATGTGGCCCTGCCATGACGGTGAGGGGAAACAATGCAAACAGTACCAAGCTAACATGCCAGGAAACTGTCCTCAGATCCATGTTTTTGTAATGAAGGAGTATGAAGCAAACATGGGGAAGGCGTGCTAAAAGGGACTCCAGGCAAATACACAAAAAACAGCTTTTAGTTTTGGATTTCTTTAAAAGTCATAAAATGTTTTTCTTAGCTCAGGTTTTATTTATTGCTGCTTATATAAAGTGCTGATATCTTTCACAGCACAGAGACAAACCAAAAGAGCTCACAATCTAATGCCATATGCAATTCAGGTTCACAAAAGGCCATATAACTTACCAGTGTGGTTTTTTGGACGTGAAGGGAAACACACACAAACGTAGGAAGAGCATGAAAACTTTATGCAGGTAGTGTTCTGACTGATCCTAGTGCTACAAGGGCAGCGTGTGAGCCACCATGCCACCCATTACATGAAATATAGTTTGTGGATTTGCACCTTCCCAATGGTGTGGCCATTCACAAAAGGGGACCACGACAGTATGTGTTTTATTGTATATTCTATTTTTTTATAACCTATTTCCTATGCAACTGATGGGTTGCATGGGTAAAGTTTTCCAAAAAATTAAATATATAACGTTTTTCTGAGACATATGTATATGGATGTGATCACCATGGATATCATTTTTACTTCAAAAATAGTTTGCTCCTTCTGTCCTGAACTTTCTTCTAGTTTGCCTTTCTCAACTTTTTTGCCGCTCAGGAACCCTTAAAATATTGTTCAGGTCCCAGGGTACCTCGCTAAATTTATTTATTTATTTTTTTTACAAAGATCCCACCCACATGATGATTGGTTTGAAGAATGTCCTTCTTACTGTATGGTCCAAATCCAATCCCTTTAGATCAAGAAACCCCTGTAACATTTGGAAGAACCCTAGGGTTCCACAACCCTGTGTGAGAATGGCTGCTGTAGTTAATGGTAGTAGCTAGGAAGTTTTTTTCTTGATTCCTCTATGCTTTTATCTTCAATTTGGTGACAGGGTCTCTTTCATGCAATTCTTTGGCTTGTAACCACAGACATTTATATTTATGAGCTTTAAGCCCTTAATTACTAATTTTATAATGCATATGGAGATGCTGTTGTTTGTATATATTCAGATCTATATATGCAAATAAAAAAGGTTGACCTGCTATTAACTACTACTCTATCACTTACACATGTGTATATATATATATATATATATATATATATATATATATTAATTATATGTCTTAATTTATTCAAACGTCAGCATAGGGGAATTGTTCAGGAAACATGTTCCACACTTCTTCTTTTGCAATTCCCACCACAAATGTTCCTACTTTTTTTCCCAGGAATTCCCACAACTTGACAATTATTGTTTCCTGAGAAAGACCTATGGGTTCTCAGCGAGGAAGAATAACACTGGCGTTTTTTTCCCAATTTCAAATGTTTCCAGATGGGCTTTATAAATCTTAAGGGATCAATAAAAAATGACCTTTCTAATAAGAATCCACTTACACTTCTCCTTCAAATACATACATTGAAATTAACCTATTGCTCTCCCATCCAAATGTCTTTTTAACAAATCAATCTTGTACTTTGGTAACGTGTCTGCTTTTAACATATTCCTACTGGATGTTTCTATGATATATATTTTTTATGTTTTTGTTAGACATGTATTTTCTTACATTTTGTCTAGTTGTGGAAAAGATAACATGTATTTAGTTCAGGGGAAAAAAAGAAAAAAAAAAAGACTCATTTTTCACAGATGTAGCTGTATACTTGCTATGCCAAGATGAGACAGATGTGATTCTATTCACTGTGGGACAGGTGCGGAGGAAGCACAGATAAAACATTTGCAGAAAGTATAAGCAAATGCTGTGCTGTTGTTGGATAAATAAGTTCCTTGCCAAAAAAATGTTTGTGCGTACTTTTCTTCTTCCCCAAGAAGGTTTATTTTAGGCTAAATGGAGCTAATTCGTATTCAGGGGAGCTAAGTAATGGCAAGGCTAATTTTTTTAGATGTATCTAAAAAAGATTTAATTTTAAAAAAAATTGTGGGTCAGTTCCTGGTGTTTTTGTGATTTTTCTTTAGTAAGTATTTTCAAAACATCGAAGGTTTAACTTTGTTGTTGGAAATGTTTATTTTGGGAGGTTTCAATTTGGCATGTTAGCTGTTTTTTTTTTTGTTTTTTTTTTAATCCCACAGAACAATGTAATAGGAACCAGACACTGAAAATTACAATTGTTTAAAGGTTTAATTTTTTAATAATCACTATTTTTGTTAAAGTGTTTTTTTCTACTTAACACACAAAAAGGGTTCCTGCTATAATTTTTGTATGGCTACAGAGGTCATAAGAAGACCCTTATTTGGTATGAAGTAGTAGCCACATTGACAGTTTGCTTTTACTAGGTCTATTTGGGAAATTTTATATTTTTTCTAAAAATCTAACCTATCTCCACATTTTTTACCTAATTAAAAAAAATAATGTGTTTTTTTTTTATGTGTGCACCACCGCAGTGGTAAAGACAGAATAGGAAGCTGGCATCCTCCTGGGATACCTACATCACAAGCATGTGTAGAAAAGGATTTCCTTCAATGTAAAAAATGCATGCATGTGCAGTTAGAAAAGCACCTTTTTTTT
>NC_092864.1:37832458-37881186 GCF_032062135.1 Pyxicephalus adspersus | reverse complement strand
TTTGGTGTACCCAAAACAGTATCATTGATATAAATCAAAGGGTAACAATGTGGCCAGCTTATCATCATCACATTATTTTATTTGCAAAAATTAATTAACTTTTTTTTTTTTTACAGACAGGTGCAATAAATAGGAAATGTATATGCTAAACTATCATAATAAGAGCAAAGTTCAAAATCCTTCTACAAAATACCAGCATGGGTGCACATCAAAGACTAACAGTATGGCCAGCTCATGCCAGCATTGTCAGCAGATATTTCCAGAAAAGTTAATACTTGTGGGATTAACGGGTCCAAACAGAAAGAAAGAAGCCTACCAAGAAAAGAAAAGCGTCCAAGAAGAGAAGAATAGGTATGCGTTAATATTGGACATTATTCTGTTTGAGAGTTTAAATAATCTTTACCTGTGATCATTATTATTAATATTAGTCAAAATAATCCTTAATAATAATAAAAAAAATAATAATATTAATACAACTTTCAATCATTAAACTACAAATTTTTATTTTTATTCTCACATTTTTATTTATATTTGCATATTTTCAATGTTTTTAAAGGGTAAAGAAATAAATTTGAAAATGAGTAAAATAAAACATAACTCTAGAGCAAGGTGCAAATCATTCCACAAAACAAACTGCACAGAAAATGCAATGCTATGGTCTTTATTAAATTCTCTTGCATTGACTGTATGCTAAATTGTCAGTTGTAGAAGGATTAAATGTTTTAAGTTGAATAAATTGTTTTTTTTTTTTTTAATAATGTAAAAAATAGTATTTTTTGGAATTTTTTTTTTTTTTATTGCCAGCCTAAAGATATTTTCTGATTTTAAGCCACATTTCCTTAGCATCCAAGTTCCAGCAATAGCACAGGGCATTCATTTCAGGTTGTATCACCTAAAGCTCATTTTAGAATACAGTATCTTGTACTTAACGACTAACTTGCATATAGCAATGAGCATAATGCCTCCATAAACCCTTAAAATGGCTTCAGTTTAAGAGACCTTTTTTCCCCTTTGTTCCTCCGGGGAATATTTTAAATGAAGTAGCGCACTAGTCTAAGAATAAGAAAGTCACACACTAGCAGAAATTTTTAATATAAATTGAACACATTAAAAATTAATTTTGCATGACCACTTTGCATTGCCGTGCCAATATACTGTATATTTAGGATAAAATTCTCTTTGTTGTTTAAATAAAATGATGATGTCTTCTTTCCTTATCTTATCTGGCTATAATTATTTTCATTAATCAGAAATTGTAGCTTTAGTCTCCGCAAGGCATACTGAGATTCCATTTCGTTGGTCTTGTCCTTAGGGGAGTGGAGTCAAAACTTGTGTTTAAATTGCTTCTGTGTAGAAAAAGTTTGACAAGAAGCTTACAAATGACTGGAGTTCTTTTTTATCTACATTGTTTTCATTTACGCCCAGGAGACAGGGGGTCCAAAAAGCCAGCAGAGTCAAAAACTAGCAAAGTATTTATTTGCTGCTATTGTGTTATTTTAATATTTTTTTACATTGGGTGCTAATCAAATGAAACATCCTAAGTTTTTTTATTCAATGTGGCAAAAAATGAGCAAAACTATTTTGCATAATGCAATACTTGCATGCATCTTTGAACACAAATACCTCCTGTTGATTCAAATTATTGTTTTTCCTTCCCACAAGGGTTTTAGGTTTTTGGCCTGCCATTCTTGGTCATTGATTCAAATTCTGGACAGTTCGACAAAGTCTTTGATCCCAAATCTTTAAATTCACCAGGATTTTAATAACTGAATTGCATCTTTGGATGAAATTACCCTATAATAAAAAATTGTGGTAAATAACCCCCAAGGGCAATTTTGTAGCAGTCATTAATCCCCACTACATAACGTAATGCCAGTGTATAGGCACTGATTTCTGATGGTGTATAATCTCTATAGTTGTCAAGAATAAACCGCCAGTGTGCTTTGCCATGTGTAGTGCAGAGACATATACATCCCATGCACTTGTAGGGCTCCCCATTTCTTGGTGCACATGAAAAAGCTATATCTTGATCTAGATAGAAAAAAAATGCCAGTGATTTGGAAAATATTTGTATCCATTGCTACAGTCAATATATTATCCATAGTCTACAAGAATAAACCACTATTGTAACAAACATAACTTTATGTAGTACAGAAACATTTACATTCAATGCACTTATATTAGTGAGAGGTCTGCCCATTTTTGGAGCATATGAAATAAATAGTTTTATCCTGATCCATGTAGTAAAATTAGTAGTTGAATTAAAGTAATACAATTTGAATTCCCCAAAAATTGGCTTTTAACCAATACCAAGCTCAGGGGTAGTAGAGTGTATTTCTTGGCAACAAAAGGGGTTTATAAGTGCCTTTGTCAAGGAACTTTGGTCTTTTATTGTTGGCATAAATTTGCCATCAGTTTAAGATGTTTCTAGTATCAATCAAAAATGACCTTTCATTTGACCTTCTTCAAATGGATTATACATTCTAATAAAATTTATGACTGGCTGCAAAGAAATAACAAGCAAAAATAATAATAAAAATAGGTACTGGATGTTTGAATTTTGCTGTCCCCCTAGGCCCCTTTCAATCCAGCCACTCTCCCAACCACCCCTTTCAACTTCTACACATTTTTCAATGTTAGCTACATAGCTTGACTACCTCTTTGTCATGCTTTTGGAGTGCAGTTTTTCCTCCAGAAGAGAAAATGCAGCCATACATGCCATGTTGCTTTTAAGGAACGGTGCTGCGATCCACTGCAGTTACATGCACCAATTGGTGCTAAGCTGCTCCCATTCAACTGAATGGGAGCAGTTGGTAGCATAGTTGAGCCTGTGGAAGAAAACTGTAGTGAACTGCAATTCTGAAATGGCTGTTAGGATACCCTTAGAGTTTAACTGTAGGTAGCTGAAGAATTACTTTAATAAAGAAGCAAAATGTACACATTTCTTATAGGGCAATAATTATATTATATAAATATAAAAATCTGCCTAAACAAGGTAGAACTCTATTAGAAGTAAATATACTAATAGGAATAAAATTCATGACAAGGGTAGCTCGTACCATGCCCTTTCCAGTTTTTTCCCCCCATTCTACCCCCTTTAACCCTTTCAAAATACCTCACCTTGCCAGCCCTACCCCCCAAAATAAAACTCCACACCTGAGTGCATTTAAAATGGCTGGCAAACAGCCGTTTATTTAACACAAATTAACAATTTAAATAACATGAATTAAATAGCATGTAAATAAGTACAACAACATAAACAAACAAACAAACAAATAAACAAACAACCAGTCAACAAATAAATAACAATTTAAATAACATTTAAATAACCATTTAAATTAACCCCTCACTACTTTTTCAATTCTCACTTAACCCTTTATTTACTAAAACCAATTTCAAGTTCTTCTCTCCTAAAAATGTGCTGTACCTCCCTTATCCTGTCCTTTTTATCTACTACTCTCCACCCCCCTTTAAACTTCCGACCCTGACTCATCTTCATCCCTCCTCTCACTGAAATCCAATCCTATTCATACTCCCCCCCCTTTTCTTTCCCGGGCAGGACGAGCACCTCTGTCATGTGACCCTGCGCTGTATTCCCTGCTCCGGGCCCCTCTATATTATTGTTCATGGATATTATCACACATGCTGTCGCATGTAGGAAAACTTCCATTTATTGAAGGTTAAAAAGTTTTATTTTTTTAATTAGGCTCTGGTTTATATTTTAATTAAATGAAACATGGAAGAATTTAAATTTAGATTTTTTTTGGCTTTTCTGCAAGACAGAGAGAAATGTCAGTTCTGGGGAAAATCTGATTCTCCTTACAGTGAGTGGGGAATACTGTGATTTACAAACACAAGCGACGAGTAAATTATGGTGTAATCGCCTCTCCCCTGGGCCAAGCCGAATCATGGAGAAAAAATGCAACAAGTTTTGTATTCCCAGCAGCCAAGGTTGACAGAAAAATATGGTGTTATTTTTGAATGAGGATAAGCAAGTGTACCTTTTGTGTTCCCGTGAGAAATGATAAACTTTTAGTGGAATTTTAAATGGTTGAAAATACACTTCAGGATGGATTGTTTAGTACGGCAATCTGCAAATTGATGGGGTTTATTTTTTCATTGCCTTGTCAATCATGAACATGAAACTGCATTGAATACATGTAACAGCTCAGAACTGATAGATACAGATAGATACATTTGTCAGGGCTGTCTGTCAAGATCAGGATGTGGCACTTAAAGAGCTAGTAAGGCAAAAACACATTACAGATATATACATACAGATATATAGGAAATGCTAGTTTAATGGCATTTAACACTTTTAAATCTTACATTTTCAATACCAGGTTTGACAGTGAAGTCCATAGGACTTGGATGAATTAAATACACTAGGGAACGCATTTTTTGTTAAGTTAGATCTTACGCTTTTTTTGGGTGGTGAATCCAGAAATGGCCCCGGTTTTTTGCTATCACATCCAGTTTTTAGGATACAGGGTAACTCCATTTTTATCAAAAATATACAAATTTTACATAAAATGAAAAAATAATGAAATAATAACTTGAGTTTACTGTTTATTTAAATTTATTTTGTTCGTACAAAGGATTTATTGTTACTCCATAACATTTTTTTACAGTAAAACATTTGAAAAATAATCGGGTAAGCAGTTAAGGTATACATTTACGCTTTTTCCTGGAGTGTTCAGTGTTAGGACAATCCCGCCGGATGCTCCAATAATAGTCAGCCATCATATGTACATCCCATCTACCCTGATACCGTCCTTCCATGACTTTCAAATCTTGGTGGAATTGTTCACCTTGTTCATCACTGACTGCACCAAGGTTTTCCGGGAAGTTAGAAAGATGGCCATGCAGAAAATGCACCTTGATGCTCATATTGCAACCAAGCATTTTGTAGCTCTCCAAGAGTTTCTGGACAATTTCTGTGTAATTATTTGCATGTGTGTTTCCAAGAAAGTCCTTGACAATGGCTTTGAATGATAACCAAGCATTCTTTTTGACTTCTGACATTGTCCTGATGAAATGTTCATCTTTGATGAGCTGCCGAATCTGTGGACCATCACACACAGCGGCATTTATTTTTTCAAATGACAAGTTAGGAAATGCCAAAATGAGGTACTTGAAACAGTCTCCTTCAGTTGGCAAAGCTTTAATGAACTGCTTCATCAGACCCAGATTCATGTGCAGAGGCGGGAATATAATATTCTTTCTATCAACAAGTGGCTCATGTAGAATGTCTGGACACCTGGTTTTAGGGCAGATCTTGGAGGCCAATTCCTTTCCACCCAATGCCTCTCACGAGCTCTGCTATCCCACATGCACAGATAACAGGGATACTTGGTGTATCTGCGTTGCTCACCAAGAAGGAAGCATACCATTTTAAGGTCAACATAGATGACCCAATTGTGTTGGTGATTTTGCAACAACTCCATAACTGTCCTAATGTCTGCATATTCTTCACAAATAGCAACTGAATGGCCAATTGGGACTGACCCAAATATATTGCCATTGTGAAGGAGGACACACTTTAAGCTCCGCTTTGAGCTATCGATGAATAGTCGCCATTCAGTTGAGTTATAGATAGGAATTCCCAATTCCTCCATAAAACCAGGTATGTTATGGCAATGCACAAAGCCACTGTCAGTTCTTAAGTATTTCTCTGGTTTGAAAGTACGATACCTTCGTTCCTTTTTCAAGTAAGTTTTTCTCACGCAGTCTTGATGCTGGGAGTTCTGAAGCCTTCTTCGATAGTCCCAAATCATGTGCCAAATTACTCAACTCAGGCTGATCAAATCTCTTACCAACAGAGTCCTCTTCAATTTCAAACACTTCATCATTGTTGTCACCTAGTTCATCATCATAACTTATGTTCTTCAAGAAAGAGTAGTGTAACGAAAACCATCTCTGGGATTTTATCTAAATGAGCCACTGGGCATATAGCCGATGGTAGACTAGGATCCTCTATGGTACATTTATTTTTCTTGTTATATCCTGAAGTTTTCACTATACAAAAGTAACAGTCACTAAAATGATCACCTGTCTCTCGCCAAACCATAAGTATACCAAATGGCATCTTATCATGAGTTCCCTTTTTTCACATCTGTAAACCCTCGACACACTGTTTGCACACCTTATGAGGGGCCCAAGACTTATCTTAATCACCAAGTTTAACTTTGAAATATGGAAAATAGGCTTGCTCTACAAATGTGCTGATGTTCGCCCTTTGACTGGGAATGGTGAATCTCCCACAGATATAACATAATGAATCAGGGTTGTTTAGGCACTTACTACGAGAAACAGCAGAGCCAAACATGATCTGAAATAAAGGAAATACATGTGCATGTAGAAAAATAAATTTTGCTTATTCACTACATAAAAACCCACTGCACTTTCAGATTTAGCATACCTATTTTAGTGTAAATAAGCTTAAAAATTGAAGTAAAAAAAAATTGTAAAAAATTGTAAAAAAAAAATTGAAGTAAAAAAAGAAAAATCAAGCAGGTGGATTAGGTGACTATAAAGGAAGGGGTGTTAAAAGCATTTACCAGTTTAACAAATCATTTTAGGTATTTTTGTGGATTTGCAAAATGAGGATGTGACACAGGTGTGTAATTTGCCTACCTGCTTTGTGTCGCTTTTCCTCATCAACCAAAAAAAGAGCTAACGTTAGGAGTAGCATCAATTTTTTAACACCTACCCATCTGATCTCAAATGAACTTGATAACCCAACATCTAAGCATCATTAATAAATTTACTTCAGATCTTACCTAGGGTTTCTCGCATCCTACACCAGATCTATATGATCCACTGCACTGTATTACTTAGCTGTCTTCCATAAAGGTTGGAAGCTGGACAGGTCTTTAATTAGCACAGGTTCCCTATCCAAAGCCAGTGGTTAAGTTTGCATTGAAGTTACTCGATTCCTGTGCATTTCCTTAAACTCTGTCTCTCCAAGATTAGAGAGGATACACTTTCATCAGTGAATCCAGCAAACCTGGAATGATCCAGCAAACCTGGAATGGATCTGGTCAAGGATTGAAAACATTTGTAAACAAATAGAAAAATGCCTGTTAATAAATCCACTCCAGATTTGCTGGATCACCCAGGTTCACTGATGAAACTGTATCCCTTCCAGCTTTGGAGAGCTTTAATTAAAATAATTGCATTGAGGTATCATTCAAAATGAATGGCACCACAACACAGTGATGCACGTACTCAAAGACTGGAGAAGATAGACTATCATGGGAGAACCTGGGTGATCTTGCAAACCTAGAATGGATCCAGTCCAGAATTGCAGACATTTTCCAACTAAGAGCAAATGTTTTTTTTAGGAAACACATTGCAGATCTTTTCCAGTCTTGGAGAGCTTTATTTATCAGGACCAATTTGTGTTACAATAATGCATTGTGGTAAAGTGTGTTTCAGCCACAAGGCTGATTTTTTATGGTCAATGTTTAATTAGAAGAGATTTTCCTACACTCCCTATTCCACTGACACATCCAATGCAGCAAAGGGCAAAGTATTTACATAAACCCTCATATACTAGGAGTACAGAAGGGCAATTACACAATTGGTATACCCAGGGAATAAAATATAATAGTGGCTACTGGTCCTACTACTAATAAGTCAGGAACAGTGATCCCTATATCTAGATTTCAACTGTCTATCTAAAGTTCCTATCATTCTATTTTCCCTAAATACATTTCCCTCACTCTCTCTATGTATAGCATATATATGGATAGTAGTTGAAAGTAGATATCTAAATCAAAGTATAATGTAGTCTAATTGGTAACATAACACCACTCTGTTGTAGCTATACTGCCGTGTTCTTGTTCTTGAAATAAGCAAACATTCTATGTATTGATTAAAGAAACACAACACCAGACCTGCCATCAATAAGCTTTTTATACTGGAACTTAAACAGCTGGCATAGGGCAACCATGAAAGGCACTTCTATTGTAGCACAAAAAATGGGCACCACCAATGATGGCTCATTCCAAAGTGACATAGAAATATTTAGTGTAGGTTCAGTCCAATGTCCCCAGCATGTGCGAGGACCCAGAAACCTCATAAAATTCCTCTTTCTATTTGATGTCCCTACTGCTGGATCTATGGAAATGGAAGATATTTCATTAAATGTGTGACCAAAGCAGCTGTTACCACATATAAAAACCCTCATCCTTGTTGCCTGGCTTTCATTGCCTTCTATCTGAGGATGCCAGTCGTACAACTGATGATGTATTTATGCAAAATGGCTCAGCGTGAGTTCTCACACAATAGGCTCAACACAAGACTTTTCTTAAATTCTTCATGTGACAACTGAAATGTGCATTCTAAATACATGACATATATCCCAGGCTAACCCATTCTTCAATAGCCATTTATTATTCAAATTTCCCTTTTGGAAATGTTTTGGCAGTTCCAATGTACAACTAGTTGTGTAACCTTGGGTATACGTGTTAAAACACCCTATTTATTTCCAACAGTATTTAAGAGTTTGGCAAGTGGTGGCATTGTTAATGAAGCTATAGAAAGAGAAGGGAATTTGGTGGTGGAACAGTGCATTTTCCCCCTAAAATTGATCTCCAGAGAGGGAGAGTAAATGTGATTTCCTATTGTTATATTTGTGGGAGGTTTCATTCTACGCAGCAATATTACACTATAATAATGGGGGTTTCAGCTGAGGCAACAATTACAGCAGCTAATAAACAATTAAACAAATAGATGAAAATATATTGTGGATTGTTAGAGAACTGTGTATATTAATACTGACTATGGATAATACACAAGTGGAGTTATATAAAGTTATATATCACCTTCATATGTACAACAATTATGCCTTGGTTTGGTTCCATCTTTCTTATTGGCCATTTGATATCATTAAGTTAAATGAAGATCCAAAACAACTCGTTGTGGGTGTACTGTTCACTATAGAGAGCGATTCCATGGAACATAAAAACGGCTAGTGAGCTATTATTTCTGCACAGCTAAAACTGCAAAATTCTAATAAAGTTTGCTAAATTTTCCTTAATTTTTGTGTGATCAGCTCTTACAGAAATCTGCTCACAAGGTCAATGGGGTGCGCTTCCTGTAGCATTTACCGTAACTTCCAACTTTCTGCTGTCAATAACTTTCATAATTGAAAGTGAGACCATTCTTGCTCTTGGCATCATACACTTTTTTGAAGGTAGAAGGTGATGAGACTTTAGGAGCCTGTTTGGGAATGGATTTATCATCTTATAGAGGAGGGCACCACCCTCTATAGAGGAGGGTTCTTTGATCAACAGATTCCTGACCAGAATCTTGGCCAGGGCACTATCTGCATGGAGTTTACAGGTTCTCCCCATGTCTGTGTGGGTTTCCTCCCACATACCAAAAACATGCAGTTAGATAATTGGCTTCCACCCACAAAATTGACATTAGACTACATTAATGACATATGACTATGGTAGGGACTTTAGATTGTGAGTCCCTTTGAGGGACAGCTAGTGACATGACTATTGACATTGTACAGTGCTCCATAATATGATGGCGCTATAAAAATACTGTGTAATTATATATATGTAAAAAAAAAAAAAAAAAAAATATATATATATATATATATATATATATTTATTTATATTATTGAGAGATGATGACTCCATGTAGACTTATTTTATATATATATATATATATATATATATATATATATATATATATATATATAATAAATACCTCTGACAAACAAATTATTAAAGGAAATCCTCTTTTCTCCTCTTCAGCTGTAACATCACAGTGCTTCAACATTCAGCCTTGCTCCATGCTTACTCTTCAAGCATGGAAATTTTCTTCTTCCATTTAGAAATCTGCTAGAGGTGCTGTTAGCTAAACTGTTATTACACTGTTAATAATTCTATTACTGAACGCCACAGGAATTTATCTTGTCACAGAGGTGTAGGTGAGAGCGCAGATTCTAATATTCTAATATCATTCTCATTTTGTAATGAATTTTTTGCGTGAAATATGCAGACGCAGAATCAAGCTTTTATAATGACAGGGGGAGTATAAATGGCAGAATATAACGAACTTTGAGCTGATATTAAATAAAAGTATTCTGTTATATATTTTATACTTTTATTTTAAAGTTTTTTGTTTTTTAAACTGTTTTTTTGTATTTAAAATGAAGTATTTCAAAATGAACATACATATCTTCATAATTAACCATATGGTATAAAACCCTGGTCTCCTATTTCCTTTATTCCCTCTTTTATTCCCTTTCTTTCTTTCTTTTCTTCTTTCTTTCTTTCTTAACTAATACAGAACAAGCTAATGACATTTTCAACTTTTCACCCAACATACTATGCATTAAGATATAGAATGAAGAAGGAGCATCCAGATACAAACAAATTGTGATTAATATCCTTCAAGCATTTAACTATGTTATAAAAGCTTTCCTAATCTCACAGATCGCATCGCTAATACCTATTTTTCCATGCTCAGTTATGTTTTATCTATCTATCTATCTATCTATCTATCTATCTATCTATCTATCTTTCAATCTATGTATCTATCTATTATCTATATATTATTTCCAATATGCAATAAACTGTTATCTTTGTCTCTGCTATGTTTATTATAATTTCTCTCTAGCACTTCAGAAATTAATAATTTAATCTTCTAATATCAACTGTCATTTTCTCTATGATAGTATTAATAATTCATCGGAGTGTTATCAAGCAAATGGTGTTTGCTTTTTTTAAGCTGCATTTGAAGTCTCAACTGTCTCGTTCTGACGCTTCCAACTACGGCCGGGAATTTTCTTTTTTTTGCTTTTATTACTTAACTTTAAACACATCTTAATTGCAGATTATGCATTGAAGAAATGCAGTTATGTTTCAATGTCATAAAATGAATCTATTTTTATAGGTACACTCTAACAAGTGACCTACAAATCTGATTGTCTCAGTCGCCAAAGAAGTGCTTATTAAGTAATGAATATCATCGCCGGATACCTTATAAACTGACATGAAGTTAATTACTTTTGTTTAGTGCCTTCTGCACATCATCTCGCGGCTGTGAATTAAATGTGACTTAAAGGAATAGCAAACTTTACTTGGGCAAACATTATTGCGAGCAGAGATACTAGAAGTGTCCTAAAAGCCCTAAGTGCACCCCTGTGACTGGGTAAGAGTTTAAAAATTAACTGTAATCATTTTGTAGGAAGTGTAAATGTGACATTACGGCTGATAGAACTGACTTTTGGGGGATCCAATAATATGATCAGATGCTTAACATACACTAACAATCTCTAAAGCACTGCTACATATTTACATATCATTTTATATATAAAGTGCTTTAAAAGAGGTTGAAAGTAACTGCTCATAGCAATAATAAAAGTTGCTCCTCTGCCCTTTCCTCTCCAACCCTCACCAGTATCCTGCCTCTCTCCCTTGCAAATTTCCTTAAAAAAAAGTCTTTTGGTCCAATTAATGATGTCATGGTGGCTTGTTTTTTTCCAGTGGGAATGAACATCTTCCAAGACTCCAAGTCTAATGGCACGTGAGCAATGAGGACTGATAGGGCTGCTCAAAGGACAAAGTTGGGGAGAGTGTTGGAATGTGGAAAGGGTAAGGAAAGAGGGGACCAAAAAGTTCTGTTTAGCCCTGTTGCCCCTATGGGTTGTGGTTATGGTTTGATAGTAACAAGCCCTTAAAGATTTTCTGTTTAGTAATATGGCCTCCAAAATAAAAATATTGACTTGCATGCTGTCACAAAGCTGGCGTCATAGCATTGAAGCAACAACGTTAATACAGTAACAATACACAGACAACCTACATACAAATGTGTCATTATGAAGAAAACATGCTGATATTGATAAAGTATATGTGTAACACACAGGCAACATATTGGGGGTATGAAATGAAGGTAAGACATTGCCATTTATGAATTTATGAGCAGCAAACTGTCCGGAATCATAATAATATGTGTGCAAAATATATGAGCAAGAAATGGACAATCATGACTGTATGTGAGCAACAACTGGGCAACAAATGGGCAATCAGGACATTATATTGTGAACATTTTCAGGCTCTCAGATATTGACCTGCTGAGAACTGGAAATTTACACCCATAATTTTAGCACTGTATTGGGAGATTTCCCAATACACCTATGTTAAATATCTGTTGTATACATTCAAATATTGCCACCGTCAGGCTAATTATAAAACATAAACCACTGCGATAGTGTTATCAAGATAATAGACAGACAGAAAATGAGCACCCATGTAAATGTGAAGGCAGGAAATGTTTTATCAAAACAATACCAAAGACTTGTCTACTAGTCCATATTTCTAAGTACAGAGATAGTGAATTTTCCCAAGCAGGACCTCTCGATGTCTACTGTTTAGTAATATGAGCAGTTTTTGTTTAAGGACTACATTTAAGTTTAAGGTTGTTACACTTTATCCAGCATAAACAATGACAGTCAGGATCAGTCAGGTAAGCTTATAAAAAATGGACATTGGCCAGCAATCTCATATATTCCTATAGAGCCACATCCCTCATGTTTAAACTTCTCACATCCTGTTTACTAAGATTGTCTGTTAAAATTTACATTGGAAAGTGATTCATGCAATAAATGCCGGCGAATGCACAAATGGCCCAGTGCCTTGGCCTGTGACAGCGTCCAGTAAAGCTCATCACGTTGTTGGTTTGTAGCGATTTTATAGAAAGGCTGATGAAATATATTGTTATGTGACCCAAACACATCATACATCAGTGGCTTTAATGAAAGTGGCATATGTACTGAGATTTGCTGGTTATATACAGCACTATACAACAAACAGACTAGACTAAACAGAGATTTTTACATTCACACATATTGAATTGAATTTTTGGAATGTTTTCATTTTTAAGGAATCTGTCCAGCAGTAGATAGAATAGCCTTTTTTCTGAATCTGCCTGTGTTCAAATAAATGCTACAATTGAATACAAATTTTCTTGGCCTTATTATTAATATCAAGAGCTAGAGGCCCAACCACCAACTCACCCTTACCCTTACCTCCCCCTAGTGCTACCCCCAACCCTTGCAACAACATTTTTACATTTCTTTTACTAGCCTTTTATTTTTCCCAAATACTAGCCTTCTTTATAACATGGGTTCAGGAAGTCGAGGGTCCATTTGGACCTTTTCCTGGGAGTGGGTGGTCCTTGATAATATGATGACATCACTCTTCTTTCTGCATCATTGTATGTAAGGTTGGAGCACCATTGGTGACTTCTTAACATTTTCTTGAGGGTGGGTCTATGAAGCTCTTTACTCACAAGTCATCCTGGGTGTCATCCAGCCAATACGGACGTCTAGTTACAGTAATGGCTTTGAAGCCTAGATTTGGTCAAAATATATTTTTTGGTTTTGGCTAGAGTTGGCATGTGGTAGAACTTCTGAACGACATTGCTAACCTACAATTTAAATAGATAGAAATTAACCGTTTTTAACCGATCAACCTAAAAAGATAATTTCCATTGACTGATAGAAAACCTTGATGTTGATAAGGTTTAAAGCCTTCATACAGAACACATTCTTTTTGCTTAACCTTAGTGCTGAATACTTTTGGGTGGTGCACAAGTTCTTTATTTAATTCTATCTATTATATCCTTTCTCAACCATTTTAACATAGAGGGAAACATATGAAATAATTTTCAGGTCTTGGGTAACCCCTTACAGATAAGCAAAATGACCATTAGTTTCACTTAAACTGACCTGAGAGGTACAAATTGCCAATTGCTCCAAGAACTCCTTGCAACCTCTAAAGATCATCCAGCAAAAAAGCTGATATTTGTTGAACTGGCCCAACCCATGTTAGATCTTATTTACTGATTTCTACCCTTTAGCCTCTATTGGAAACTAAAGTATTAGTGACCTAAATGTTTAAGAACAGTTTAGAACAGTAAGACACATGAACCCAGTCAACCTAGTCTTCCTGTCTTCCTAAATTACTGCTTCCCACATTTCTCTTCGAACATATTAACAACCAATCAAAGCCATGATTTCTTATTTATAATGATGGACTACAATCTACCATGCAACACTATCAATACATTGACTATTTATGTCAAATGCTTATAGCTAATGAGTTGAGTAAATATGCTTGCAGATTAGGAATGACCCAATACATCACCTAATAAAAATTGGCACTTTTACCAATGTCGGAAAATTTTTCTGCACTTCAGCTTTTAGAACTTTTAATAATGATATTGAAGTATGATTGTAATTTAATAACAGCAGAATTATACAGAACTGCATGAAGCTCATTAGTCAATAAAATAAGTTACAAATACAACATGGCATATTTGTCAAAGATTGTTAATTAGAATAGTTATGTGAAATCTATAGTTATTTAGGCATTGAATTGGATATATATCAGTATTAATGTTTCCTTAGCCAAGTTCTTAGAGGGGGAAGTGGAACCCAATTTTCCAGAGTGCATTAATGAATGTCAACCAAACAGTTTCAAGCAAAATAACAGACTGTGCCCTTCGGGTTATAGTAGTGCCTTTTATAGTGCCATTGGGGTCATCTGAGGAATTGACTGCACATGCAGCCTTTGTGTTTCTAGGAAAGTGACTCAGAAACCATTAAGGTCAAAGGTTTCATCATATCAGCCAGGAAACTAGCATTTCTGAAACAATGTCTACAGGTTACAGCTGTCACGCACTACAGGTTCACTTTATTCTTCCCTGAACAGATGGATTTTCAGGATCACTTTAAAGCAAAATAATACTTTAAAAGAATTATTGCACTTCTAAAAAATCAGTTACTGCCTCTACTACTCCAGCTGTTTATAATTTATATTATATAAATACATTTTTTCTATCACTCTAAAAGCAGAATAACCTGCTATGAAACACATGTGGCATAAATATCTCGATAAATGGCATTCAAACCTTCATTAATTAACCTTATTAGTGCATTACTGTAAATGAATGCCAAAAAATGCCTCTAATTTGCATCAAGATAGATTTTTCAGGTTGGCTGCATGATTTAATTAAAGAAGAGATTAAGAATCATTAAACAAGTTTCTCTACCTTGCAATAACAGAATTCAGATGTGATTCAGGTTAACAAAAACACAGATGGCAACGGTATAACTGTTGAGCTGCTGCTGGAGAATAAGAATGATCCCATTAGTTCCATGGAATGTACAGGAATTTTAACATTAGTATGCAAATGCACTGTACAACCAGAGACAGACGCTTCTCTTTGATCATCGATGATTATAGTTTGTTTAGGTTGGCAACCGACTGAAATTCTATAGAAAAAAGGAAAGAACATTTGGAAACTTTTCAAAGTTAAAATAGGTGTACACACTATATATATATATATATATATATATATATAATACCTATATATAGTGAGAGAAAAAAACAGGCAACTTTTATCCACATTTAGAAAACTCGTACATCAAATACATTTTTTAACTCAATGAAATGAACAATGTATATATTTGTGTATAAGTCCTGAATACTTTTATAAATAGACCCCAACGAATATACTAACTTATTGACAAGCAATGCAATCTTCAGGTGTCTGATACCTTATCTTAGCAGTTGGTATATAAGTACAATAGATTTACCCTTTGCTCTCACAAAAATAAAAAAATGTATATAATAATACAAGAAGAAAAATATTGGAACTATTATGTAAAAACGTGAAGGTCACCAAATAAATTATTTCAAGAAAATCATTGCAATCCAACTTCATTCTGTCCCATCCCTTTCAGCATTTCTTTTTCCTGGCATGGATGAACCAGTGGGCAATCGAGCATGTGCAGAAGTAGCAGCCCGGGATTCATAAGGCATGGGCTGTTGTGGGTTTCCAATTTAGTCTTTTCCTCCACAGCAGTAAAGAGGGAAGAGGAGGGGTCCTCATTTTTTGGAAAAAAAAAAAGAAACATTGAAAAAACATTTAAAAATAAAAAAAGATTTTTGTCATTATATAAATGGATTATCCACCCTTTTAATGTTAACATTGATATGATAGGTCCGCATTAAATAAAAAAATGAATGCAGCCATCATTTCAAGGTCTAGTAATGTATTATATTTTTGGTTTTGGGTTTATATAGGCTTAATAGTGGACCTAGAGTCTTTCAAACCACCTGTGCTCAAATATTTCCTTTTTTATAATAAAGTGAGGTTTGGTATATTAAAAAAATGAAAGAAATTAAAGAAGAAAGTAATACTCACCTGAAATCTTTCAGAGATGATGTCACAATGTTAGGAAGTCCAGATTTGTATCTGTATGCCATGTGTTACTTATTATATCACCTCAAGAGTTAAAGTGAAGGTATACAGCGTTCCAAAGCCTGCCACCCTGGAAAAGATGGATTAAAAAACACTTTCTTCTTTGGCCAAGAAAGAATACCTTCCTTGTGCAGATCTTTGACTTCATATACCTATAAAAATATTGATTTTTTCCATCTTTCCTTCTATGTTTGGCATTTGTTAAAAAGATAAATGTTAATATGATTCTTATTTGCAGCATCTTTTTATAGCCAGTTATGATCCTTGTAAAAAATATAAGTGTCATCTAAAGAAAAAGAGTGTGCTAGAAATGAAGAGAAGGGAATGGCTTATGATTTTACATAGGCTTGTAAGTTACAAAGAAAAAATGCTGTGATTGGATGATTTTTCTAATAATGTAATTCCAACATATCCTTTATTTCAGTGGTCCCCAACCTTTTAGAGCTCACAGACCACTAATCTCACGGACTACGGACCGCAGATGTAGAAGCAGATGTAGCCAACAGTGGGCTCCTATGCAGAACTGGTTAGGGGCCATTCTGAATTGGGGCTCTTTTGAGGGCCCCTTTTTGGGGTACGAAGTCCATGTGCAGTGGGTACATGCTCTATGTGTGTGCTTGGATAAAGATCTCTTTTGAATATTAAGGGGAACTCCTTTATCGTTTTCTCCTTTTTTTAAGGGTAGCCAAAAAAAGTTTACTATGAAAAAAATAGCTGACTTCAAAAAAATGTTTCCAAAAAAATCTCAGTTACAGTTACAAAAAATAAAGGAATACAGAAAAGGTGTCACTTGCCCAAAGAGCTATCAATCAGATTTGGTGCACAGCTTTAACACAAGACGTAATCTCTGTCTGACGCAGATCGTCAGATTTCCCTGCAGCAGCTTTCCATTTACTGAAAGTATAGCCAACAACTTTAAACCTAAATACCATCATCAGCTCTGGGTTAATATTACCTTTAATACAAAACATAATCTGTTTCCTTTGCAATGCTTTTCCTTAGAAGTATTTTGGTTTATGATGTCATCATAAAGGCAAAGATGGAAAAAAAAAATAAAACAGCTCTTCATGTTTTCTATTGAAGTGGTGCTTTATGCAGCATGAAGATAGAAAGAATGACTACTTATTTAAGCTGATGACTATTCTCATTAATAAAGCCCGGAGCTGATTCTGCAGCACGGTACAGTTAGGACGGCTTTAATAGGAATCACATGCCTTACTGATCGGGAGCATGACACTGATATCAGACAGATGTCGGCTGATAGTAAACTAAAAGTCATTCCTATTTAATATGGTAAGGAATATAGTTGAAAACAAATGTTCTCTTGGAGAAAGTCTTCCTATTTATAATACCATTCCAGAAGCTAGTTTTTTTCCATGTATATTAATGGCATAGGTTTAAAGTACACTTAATAAAAATATGTACTTGAGAACATGGCTAAAGTTTAAGCACATTGTGTCTTAAGCATTCTACAAAAATACCACTGGTCCCCTGAAACCTTAGGGGGGCTTATCAGTTGTATTTGACTTTTTCTCATGATCGTAAAGACTATCTTTTACTGTTCTGTCCACTGCACCTACCCACTGGCCAGTGAGGCTGCTATTCCATAGAAGTAGGTCAAAAAGTAGGAGTGGTCAGACCTAAATTACTGTCTGGGCCAAAAAAAGGTTGCTTTGGCTTCTAGTTTCATGCCTAGTCTATTCATAATACGACTGAGCCCACCTCTGGCTATCTCTTTCTTCTGAACACGTTTCATTTTTTCACTGTTATTATCCCAGGCAGTGGTTTAGCAGTTGGTGGTACTTTTACCACCCATATACGGTATACATACAATATACTTACATGCCACTGGTGATGGTGGTGGGGTGGATAAGACATCCTATTTGCTTGGCTCCTATCAGGATAGCAGAGGTCTGTATTGGGAACTGGGGCTAAGGAACATGCAAGTTATCAGTTATTGGTAGGTGATTTGGAGTGAAGGAAAACAGGGACTTGAAGGTAAGTTGAAGGTATCCAAGACTGGTAGAAAAGTTATCATGGACTGGAAAGTAAATTTGAGAGGAGGTTTTTAAGAACTTGTGGGTGAGTTGGGGTCGAGTTCATGAATTGAGAAGTGATTAGATTGTTTAAAAGCAGCTGATTGAGGTGACCTACTGACATGCTTATAACTAGTGTTGGTCGAACAGCTGAGTGTTCGATTGGGCAGCTATTCGATCGAATAGCCCGATTTTTTTCTGGTGATCAAATGCTGAATTCAAACACCATTAAAGTCTTAATGTGGGGGGGAATTTGTTTTTTTTCGAGACTGTGTAGAACTGCAAGAGCAATCAGCCCCTAGCGTAACTGTAGTATGTGCAGCTAATACGAAGGACTCCCGTGCCTCCTCCAATCAGCTGTGACCCCAAAGTCCCCACGGTCACCAGGATGTACTTATCAGCCCGGTGACCGTGGAACTGAACTGCAGATGAACTCCCAATGGAGAAACTCCATTGAGAGTTCATCTGCAGTCACAGCTGATTGAAAGCACTCGCGTGCCTCCTCCAATCAGCTGTGACTGCAAAGTTCCCACGGTCACCAGGATGTACTTATCAATGATAAGTACAGCCCAGTGACCGTGGGAACTAAACTCAGATAAACTCTCAATGAAGAAACTTGCTCTTCTTCTCCAGCCTTGGAGAGCTTTAATAAATCAGACCCATAGTGTACAAAAATTCATAATAATAATAAGCCCACCATACACCTCAAAATATAAAAAATTACCAAGGAGTGGATTGACCGTTTAAGTAGCTCAACTTGTTGCTCTTTTATTATTTATTAATATCTTTTATTATTTTGTATCATCTATTTCTAGTCTATCTAGTTTCTTTATACCTATCTTTCCATATACTCATTTTTCTTTAATAATTTTACTAATGGGCTGATTCATTTTGCTGCTGAGTGACTTACCTTTGTTATACTATAATGTAGCAATTTTCTTAACATGTGTATCTCATTTACTTGTTGCTCTGGAACGAAAACATGCAAGATTAAAAGAACAGGCAGTGATTATAAGGCATTAAATAAATATACGTTAAGCAGGACTCACAGTTGCTTCAAATACAGACACATCAAGAGAAATGTCTACATGCACAGCTTGGGGGAACCCGCTTTCTTGCACAAACACAGAATTCTTTCTCACAAACCTTTTTCTTTTTTTCTGGTAGTGCATTACACAATTTAGTGTCAACCTCTGAGCACTTCATCGCAATCATTTTGTTTTTCATCAGCTTCTTGTGAAGATGCTGGCGATGATACCGAGGCGGGGGTTTGATCACTCTATCAACATCACATTATGGTGCAATCACTGCTGCACCATTGCCTATCTTTCCCATGGTTAGCCATGAGTGACGAGGAAAAAATGCTACAATGAATTAAATTGTAATTAGCACTGAGCTGCTCTTTTAATCAATTAAAAAAGGAAAGAGTTGGAAACAAAATTATTTTGTAAAGGCTTCATTTGCTGTGACTGTCATTGAGCAGAAATACATAAAAAAAAATGCAATGTGCAATATGTGTTCATGTACATATTTAGGCACTATTTTTACAAATGTTGGTTTGATTAGAAAGCTTTTCTTGGATCTATTATGTTTTACTAAATTATTGAATGCTACACACAGTTTTGATCTTGTTTTTTTAGAAGCCTATGCTGATTCCAGCATCCCATATTACAGTGGGGAAGCAATATATGTAGATGTGTATGCATCTTTATTACATACTATGGTCCTGCTGAAAGGTGTTGTAAAATCACTTACCAAGGAGAATTATTGTTTTGCTGGGGGTATTTTACTTGGCTTAGTGAATGAGGGGAAGATTCACATTTTAATGAATACCCAATCACCTGCAAGGACAGCTAAAAGAAAAGTATTTGCATGTTCAGCAGAGCATCATTTCATATACTAAGCTAAGTGGAATATCTCTTGCAAAGAGAACATTTACTTTTCAATGTGAACAGCCAAGATTTCTTGAAATCAACCAAAATTTCCACATTTGACTGAGTGTCTCTTTATTAGGATTTTATTTTTTATTAGGTTGATTTATTAAAAGCTTTTCAAGACTGGAGAAGATAGACTATTTTTGGAGAATCTGGGAATTGGCAATCCTCGAATAGGTCTGGTCCAAGAATGATAATAGGATTAATTTCCACTCAGCTATGTTCTCCGTCTCTGCTAATTTTCTATTAATATATTGTAATGGTAAAGATGGAACTTTGCTCTGTGGATCAGATATGCGGCAGAAGGCGATGCTTCACTGGCCATCCAAGTGTTTCCTAAGCACAACTTTTACAGAAACTAAAATGATTAAAAGAAAAACCTAAATGAAATGCTGCACTGAGATGGAATTTTGTTTCTGAATAAAAAAGAAAATTAGAAGGAATTTGGGCACTCTGAGGGACTATTAATGTAAGGGAATGACAAGTCTTCTTAGATTCTTGATTGGTGGTTTTAGGAAGTGCTGCTATCTGGAGTGACCCTAGAATAAACTATTATGAAGAGATTGTGATATTCCTCCCAATATTATAACTTTCATGGATTTGGCTGCCGTATTCTGGTGCTTAAAATTTGATTTCACTTCCCAACTAGATTCTATGATTACTGAACTAGAGTCTGGCTCTATATGTGGCACTGGCATAAAAAGAACCAGGTGCCAGGGACACTGCAACTCATCATCAGCAGCCTTTCAAAATGGCCAAAGAGGAAAACTGAAATGCCCCTTTTAGTTGAACTGGCCCTTTTAATGTAATAATGAAAATTGTTTTGTGGATCAAATGCTCCTGTGTGCCCTGAGAGGGTATTAGGATAATAGGAGCCACTTTACAGCTCAGCTGCAGGCATTGGATTCCCACTGTTCACTAGGTTTTTTTACTCAACAAGAATTCTGGTGCTGGATTCTTGAATTGGTAGGTCTGTGGGGGTCAGCACTGGGTAGAAGGTATATATGGCAGCCAGATATCCCGTTGCTGGGAATGACGTATTGCCAAAGCTTAAACTGGACTTTAAACATGACTCCAGGCAAATGTTAAAGTCTGCATATGTGTATGTGTGAACATCCAGGCATGTGACAACGCTTTATCCAGGTTCAGATTTGAAGCTATTAGTGTCATCACTCAACCTCCAGCCTTAATACTAGGCAATGAATCAGCCATATAGGAACCTGGGAAGCTGTAGTTGAACCTGGAAAATGGAAATTCATCATCTTGGCTGTGCAGTTTTGCCAGGGGTATGTGAATCACCAAGCCAGCTGAACAGATAACACACTTTTAAAAACCTGCCTATATATTTCCCTAGTCTTCTGTGCTTCATTTTGCAATGCAGGGTGAACATGGCAGGTGAGTGGTGCTAGCAGGGTGCTTTACACTTTTACTAAAAACAGGAAACTATGGTTAATCCACATTTGATGCTAAATCTCCATGATTAAAAGGAATTAAATCCAGCAAATGAAATGGGTGGACTAGGACCAGGAATCAAGTATTTGGCTAAGAAGGAAAGAACAAGACAATGCTGAATATTCTTTAGCCAGGAAATAAGGCAGGCTCCAAAAAACTTGCTGCAGCTTCAATTGCTTATGGTGAGAAGTTCACAGTGGGCATTGAGACCAAAATAAGTGAAGGGAAACTGGAGAGCAACTTTTATCTGCCCCTGGTGACTGAATCTGAATCTTCTGGTGGCTGCTGCAATTAACTGTGTCCTTCAAAATAATCATAGTGGACCCCTTTAAATTTTAGACCTTGGATGTCCTATCTGTACCTTGAGCTCTATCCATGGCAATGGTGATCCCATCAACTTCCATTGGTAGCAAGAAGTGTGCACATAACATAAAAAACATGCCCGCTGCAAGTAAAGTTGCAACATATTATATTTAAGCCATATCCAGCTACACAGCTGGGGATTTTCCTTCTACATTCTTCTAGATTCTTATTTCAGAAGTCAGTTTGGCAGGTAAGGTACAGTCAGAGTCTGCAGAAAGTCTCCATCCGCTGGTATCCCTACACCGGCTCCTGAGAGCATCTCAAAATCAGCAAACTGTGAATTTCTGAAATAATCGTCATGCACCTTCACTCTGACATATAATGTCTGCGAGAAAACGCTACCGTGTTTGAACAAGATGTTCTATAGAAACTGAATTATTCATGCCTAAAATTGCACAGGCTCACAACACCTGTTTTCAATCATGTAAAATGTAAAATCACTCATTACCCTACAAGAGGCTCTACATCTCCAGCAATCAAATGACATTGAAACAGCAGAACAGGTGCCTGGCAGGTGGATGCCGACAGATGTCCGGGTCTCGCATGCCTTAGATGTACAGGTGCGTCGATGCTGCTTTCAACCATATAATTACTATTTAAGTGTGCAATATGTATTCCATATGCAGTTTACATTTCACTTTACTGGTTTGCTTCCTCCGATGTACATCTGTGTGATTCCTGGCCATACATCAGCCAAAGAGAAGGCTCCGGTTTTGCCGACATCCAGAACTTAAATGTTGCATTTGTGGAGTATAATGAGCCGATTGCTCCATCGTGTTTATTTCTGTGGATTGCAAACTGAAAGGATTTTGTTTTCAGTTATTTAGAAGGCAATTCTTTCTGGCAAATAAAAAATGTTATTTATTTGGTCAGCAGTCATTAAATCTTTTTGTTCTGTTGGCTGGTTAATTACCTGAAGTTTGGAAGCTGAAATTTAAATTTGTAGATTATAGGTCAGTTTGCCCTTTCACGAAAAGCCTGGATTATACAGAGCTGGAGTGCACGATCCTTCAGCTCAAAAATATGGCAAGTACGTTTGTACAGGTGATCCACCAATAAATGAATCGGCTTGTAATGCACATTACGGGGTCTGTTTATAAAGCAGTGAATCTGACATTCACTGACATTGATTTATCCTCTAAAGGAGAATATTTTGTAAATGTCAGATTCAGTGGCAGATGTAGCCAACATTTGTCCCCTGTACAGAAATGATTTGGAGCCACCTATCCTACACTCCCTGACAGCACATTCCTTCTACAGAGCTTCCATTGTGCACCATCAATTCAGTAGAGCTGCTGTGGGGGACCTGTTGCCCAAGGAGAGTCTGGGGCCCTTGTGCAGCAGTACACTTTGCACCTCCCTTTGCCCATCCCTGGTCAGATTCACTACTTGTTAAACAGACCCCCAAGTCTTGGTCTTGGTGTTGTAAACTATCCCCTTCTAATGACAAATGTTCCCTGGAAGCCTAAACACACGAAGAAGAAAAAAAAAATGTTGTGCCAGGCCAGGTTTTTGGATCAATTGGACAAATGCTCCCTTCTCCAAGGTCCCAGTTTACATAAAGCAGGGGTTTCAGGGAGCTTCAGTTCTGTCCATTGCTGGTCCCCCACTTTATATTTGCTCTTTACCCGATTTTATCAAAAACCATCCCTATACATTGCAGCTTACTACTCCTTAAATATAGTGGCTGCATTTGTTTCCTTTTTCCAAGCTTTTTTCCATCATTTTCACCTAGTGATCCTGCCAGTAATATACTTCATAACTAAGGTTAGCAGTGCTAATTCATCATTTTGTATAACAATTTCAAATGTCTTCAGATCCAACCATGCCATTGGTGGATCTTCCTCTTTGTCTATAGCCAGCATTAAATGGCCATCTGCTAATGCATCTCTCTCTGGTTCAACACATGAATGTGAATGATTATTGCTGCTGTTATGTCCCCTCAGGGCAGCCATTTTTAACCTTTTTAACCCTAAGGAACCCTTAAAATAATTTTTAGGTGTTGGGAAACCTCTGCTATAATAATCAATTGGTAAATATGTATACTCGTTGCCTGTCGGAAGGATGCCCCCTTACAGAATTTGAAAAAAGTCCTTGGTTTCATTTGACTGGTTTTGCTAAGAGGTGTTGGCACCCAAACCAAGCCACAGCTCATGGAACCCCTGGCAACTTCTACAGGAGCCCCAGTGTTCCACGAAACCCTGAAAGCCTAGTTGCTGCAATTTTAGGACAAGTGTCCACTGTGATACAGCTTTTGGTGATGTGTCCCTAGGAGCAGAATCACACATCTGACATGTCCTCTGTTCATTTTATTTCAGTATTAGAAACCACAGTCCTCCATGGTCTCCCCATTATGATGACCATAGCTGATACATGAAGCTGAGAACTTTGATGAAGCTCAACCGAGTAGAATCTATCCAAACTAAAACCTCCATTTTCCTCCAGTAATAGAACATATTATTTCTTCTTTATTCCACATTACATTTTTTTATGAATTGTGACTTTGTTACAGATTTTCTGGGTCTGTCCTTCATATCTTATTATGGATAATGATTTGCCTTTAATTGAAGCACCTTTTGAGTGTATCAAGGTGAAATGGGACGATTTGTGATTTTAGATGAAAAGTTCACACTTTAAAAGAAAAATAACATGGAAATGTTATTTCTAAGTCATTATATCCCTGAAGAAAAATGATTATCCGAGCGAACGGCCGTACGGCTTTTACTATGCTGCTGCTCACACGCAGGGAGCGCAGGTTCAAGCCTCGAGGTTACCGGGAGTCCAGGACTTCAAGATTTTGCTAATTAGCACATACTTCTATTATTATCCCAGCCTTAATTATCACTATGAAAGCAATGTGGTTAAGTATTTCCTAGATAATTTGAAGTGCTTAGGAGTCTGAGTAGCTCAACATAGAGCAAATTGTTCTGGAAATACCATGAGGTATCAAAAAGAACACTGCACAGTGTACAAGCAAGAAGACATAAATTGAAAAACAAATATTTACAGATGATGCATTTGTGGGAAATTCAGTTTACATTAGGTTTAAAAACACTGTTAACCATTATTGAAGCTGTGTATAGGGTTCTTTCACCTACAATCTATCCCCTTGCTTCTCATTGTTGACTTCTACTCTCATCAAAGCTTTAAATGGTGGTATCTTCTGGAGATGGACAGAAAATAAACAAGGAGTCTAAATATCCAGATTTATAAGTGCATCTTTCACATGCTTTTACTGCCGAGATAATGAATGTTACCTTTTTACAGTTTTAAAACAAGCGCTCATTGACCTTCCTAGCTTTGTTTGCTATGGAATCATTTATGCTAACATCCCAACACAAGCTAACAACGACCACAAGCTAAGGTTCATTTTGGCTCTAACAGATCACAACACCTGCCGTGTGATTCCATTAGAAGGTTGACAGATTGCTAGTTACTAAAACATAAAGCAATGGAAGTGTGAAGATATTAGTCCCTCTGTTGTAACTGTTGAAGATGAATTCATCTACAATGCCTACAGCTAAAGAGGCCGGTAAGGACTTTTTTGTTGCTGCTTCTTAGTCTTCCCATCCCCTACAAGGCCTAACCCCAATATTATCCAAAATTCTTTTGATTTGGTTTCATTCTGTTGTTGTAGTACAGCTGCTCAGGTTCATACTGATGACACAAAATGGGGCTTTTTCCATAGAAGAAATATGAACTGTTATAAGCTCAGGTAAGCTCCTCAGACCCACATAGCCCAGCATTATACTAAGACTAAGGTAATGCCAATGCCTCAACCTGATTGTGCCCTAAGGCTTAGTACAGAAACAAGAGCTGGCATGTTTTGTACATTAGGGTTATGCTTTCCTTAAACCTGGGGCCCCCACAGAACCATTCCTTGCCACCACCAACTCCCCATCTCTCTACAGCCCCATGTCATCCCTAAGCTCTTATCACTGGCAATAACTGCTGTATGAGCATCCTGTTCATGTCTCAGGGAGCTCGCCTTTCAGTCTGGCAGCTGCCAATCCCAGGTGGTGTGACATTTGAGATGGAAGCTGCACAGGAGATTGGAGGTGTTTTAAGTCTGAAATAGGCTGTGAGTAAAACAAGTCCCTCATCCAGATGGAATAGCTCATCTATAGCCATTACCATGCTTACACCTAGATCTCTAAAGAATTCCGCTCCACTCTGATGTGTCTGGTTAAGCTACCTGAGTCGCTGGCTTCGCTCCCTGTGTTGCTACAAATTTTGTTTTCACCATCTTCGGTTATTTAAAAACACAAGGCTTTATTTAATGCTAGTCTGCAATTTGCTTTGAAGTTTAAACCTTGAAATAAATACTGGGGGACACAGGAGGGATGCCAAAGACTTCTTGTTTTGTTGCTCAGGAATTTTTCTTTGCATTAAACTTGGGTGATCAAACTATTAATAGGAATATAGGTGACAGGGAGAAAACCTTAGGGTAGATAATGTTATTAACATGTGATAATGGTATTTCTAAATATAGCTTGTAATTTTACACATACAGTTTATGTTTGCAGTGTATGACACAAAGAAAATAAGCAAGAACAATTGTGTGCTTTATTATACACTCAGGCAAAACTCTAAATCACAAATTATAGCACTTACAGCACAACACTTAACAAAGTGTTAGTTAACCAGGGTTCCTCCAGAGTTTAATAGGGGTTCCCTTAACATTGAGCAGTCTGGGACTCTAAGGTCAGTTTAACTGATACCAAATATATTTTTGACTATATGTAGGGGTCAAATTCTTTCCATTGGCTAGCAATGTAACAGACATTCTTTTCATTGACCACCATGCTACTGTGAGCTGTGGATATAGTAATTATAGGAGGGGTTCCCTGAAAGTTATATTAAAGGGTCCCCCCATGTTAAAAAAATCGAGAAACACTGATCTAAGGCAACATGTCTCAACTGAAAAATAAACGTGTGATTTCTCAATAAATTAAGTAAAAGTAAATTCAGCACATTAGCATCTCGATGTTTTAATCTTCAGTGTGTTTTGTTCCAAGTTAATTGAAACTATCTCTTTAATTGCTTACACTTTTATTTACAAATTTGAAAATAGTGAAAGCTTGCGGCTTAGAGGGAGACAGTGTTACTACACAAATCCTTCATGCTTGGGTATTAATCTAAATAAAAGTCAAACCAAAAAGAGACACAGCAACAGCATGCACCCCTTTTCTATACATACCAGGCTCCATGCCTTCCCTTAACACTGGAGAAGGCCATAGTTGAGTGACAGGGCCTCTTCCCCACAACCTGTTCAACAAAAGGTTTTAGAGGTTTGCTCGTTGGGGCTTATTTGAAACCTTTACCTTCATTTAAAAGAGGTCTTGCAGGTAGACAGATACTGGAGTTTTTGTCTCCACTGCCAATCAATCTTTGAAGGAGGAGCTGGGGGTGGCTTTAGCTGCATGGGCTTTGGAAATACCTGTACACATGTCCCTTGTTAGGCTGCAATGCAAAGTGGGGGCACGGGTAGCATGGTGGCTCAGAGGTTAGCACTCCGGCCTTTGCAGCACTAGGTCCCAGGTTCAATTCCCAGCTAGGACATTATCTGCATGGAGTTTGCAAGTTCTCCCCGTGTCTGCGTGGGTTTCCTCCGGGTACTCCGGTTTCCTCCCACATCCCAAAAAAAAAAACATGCAGTTAGGTTAACTGGCTTCCCCCTAACAATTGACCTTAGACTACATTAATCACATATGACTATGGTAGGGAAATTAGATTGTGAGCTGCTTTGAGGGACAGTTAGTGACACGACTATGGACTTTGTACAGTGCTGCGTAATATGATGTTGCTATATAAATACTGTATAATAATAATGTTTGTACGGTTGGCTTCCATGTTTACCATATTTGTATGGTAGAGCTTCAGGGGCTCCTGCTAGGCAAACTACAGCCATAAGTGAGGACAGGGAACTGTGGCAAATAAATTACAGAAAAGTCACAGGCTTAAGACAACAATAGCAAACATCATACATAGAAGGTGCTAAACTGTGGCCTTTTTCAAGCTATTAGACCCAGATGTATATCTGGATCGATCCCTAAATCTTTTGATTTTCATTTTTTAATCCATACATGCTGACTCTCACAGGAACCCTGTTGGGTCTCCACTGAGCCTCATTATAAATTATCTGAGATATCTTTTTTCTCCACCAAGCTTGGAGTTCAGTGCTTCATGGCCCTAAATCTAGAGCATGGCCACCATATCAGTGAAGTTATAACCAATGATGGATGACTTTGATTCATGGACCTCTGTCCTTTTTGCCAACAATAAACTACCAAATTATGCCTGTCATTCACTGATGGATATTAGAGCATGAAGTTAGTTCAAAAAGACATGATAGCCTGCAATTTGCAACAACTTATACCCACTAGACTTTGGTATGCAGACATCGTAGGTGAATTCTGATTCATTGCTAGGGATTGCAGGAATGTGAACATTCCCCTTCACCTTATTCAATAAAGAACTATTCCAGGATCTCACAGCATTATGAAGCATTCTTTATAGACCGCAAACACTTTGCCAGTGCCAACAACTACCCTCCAGACGGATTCTTCCGTTGTTTGTGCTTGAATATTCTGAAACCAACAAGCTGAATACACAGCCAAAAATCATCCAATGTTCCAGGTTCAAACCAAAAAGCCTAGCCAAGGTTAGGAACTAAAAAAATATCTGCAGCTACAAGGCAAGCAGTGCAAAGAGATGAATGTGGAACATCAAGATCCTTATTCTTAATATTTGAATGAATGTCAGCCCTTAGATGTGGCTGCACTTATTTACTTTTTGGCCTTTATTTCTTAATTTTCAGATGGTGAACTTGTCCACATCAAAACACTTTGAATTATTTATTTACCAGATCAAAGGAGAACAAAGCAAAAATAAATAAATAAATGCAATATGGCAACCTGCAGAATTGTGTGTACTGTTGGTGTACATAATGCACCCAGAAGTGTAATTGTCTACTTTTGTGATTAGCTCGCTGATTTTTGTTTCTGCACTGCAAATACAAACAAATGTGCAAAATTCAAATTGTAGACACCAGCTGCAATATTTCATGAGTAAACTTTCTTAACCTTGATTAATAAAGGGGTAAAGGCATTGAAGTTTTCTTCTTGAGAACACTGGCATTTTATCAGGTGATTGAAATAGAAGATGGCCCTCTAATTCAGGAATCAATATGGAAAATTTAGGAGAAAAAATATAAAGCAGTGAATCTGACAATCAGCAGACAATTTCTGGTGTAGAATTTTCCAAGTACATGTCCTCTTTATTCTTGGGGGTTTTATAAAGATGATTTTCTGTGACTGGCTCAAAAGGTAGTCACTGCAGTGAATTTTAACAGTCCAGCATCAGCTGCAACTCTGCTACAACCCCTACAGCCTATAGAACTGACTTGGAAAGAACTTGTTATTTCATCAAAGCGGAGTTATACTTTAACACTCTCCTAAATCTCTCTGTTCTCTCCATTCTGGGGTTTATAATAGTACATTAGTGTGATATTATTTTATCACTATCATTTTAATTACAGCAGCTGTTGTACTTCTGCTTTAGATTTGTTTTTTATTTCCCATTATTGCAGGAAGCTGTTTTAGCAGAACGTTATTTATCCTGGATGTTTAAGACCCTGGAAGATATCAGTAAGCCGGTGGCACTGGTGGGTTTAATGAAGCTGAAGGTGTGTGTTGTTTTAGCACTAACTTCACTTGCAGAGATTAGCCGGTGGTGCTAAAACCTGCAAACCTGCTGTCACTATTTGGTAGTAACCTTGATAAAAGCAAATTTACTGTAAATGGCTGCAGTGCACTGTACTCAGAGTCTGGAGGAGAAATGTGCAAAGCTTTGGAGGGTCAAATGTCAAGGCCTGAACCGTGAATCAGAGTCAACTAGTTGGGGACTTATAATAACTTAAAATTATGTATGTTACATTTATTTTATTATAAAAAATGATAAAATAGTTATGAAAATACCACCCAGCAATGTAGCCCTTTGCATGTCCAGGGTAAGCAAAGGTTGTCCAGGGCTTTAGGCTCCTAGGAAGATTAAAACAGCATGTTGCTGACATATTTTCAATATGTACAGAAACCTGCCAGCCTCCCCCATCATCTACAATCTTTCTGCACCTAATTATATTATCACGGAACTAAAAAAGTATACAATAAAACGTAAAAGCTTTTTTTAGAATGTAATTAGCATATTTTTTAAAGGAAAAGGTCTTAAAAAAGGCAAAAAGTCAGCAGATTAAACCTCTAACTTTAATACATTAATTTAATTTCAAGGATAATAATTCACATTTTATAAAAACAAAATCTGATTCAACCTTTATGGTCCCTGTTTGTTAACCTTTTAGTATTGGGTAACAATGCTCTGTTCCTGTTATCTAATTGTATCACCTTGTCACATGAGTTTTCCATGGAGGCTACAAGGGGCCATTTCATCATATTACATAAGTGTGATCTGCTGTTCTCATCATCAGGAACCCTACTCAAATCCCATTGATAAAGTGAATGCAGACAAGTGATTGCAAGCGAACAGAAGTGCTGATAAATAAAACACAATAAATAACACAATAGTAAAAATATATTTTAATAATTGTCTATTTTATTGAATCATAATCCTTCTGTTTTATGGGCAATGTTGTCCTATTAATGTCAGGACAAGAAACCAGATCGTTAGAGCAGTCATTTGGACATCTCTGTTGACAATTCATATCCCAGTATAAAGTTCCATTTCCATCTCAGTATAAAGTTATAAGTATGAGGTTTTCAATTCAATATATAATATAATATTTAAAAAGTCAGTGATTTTAGTTGTAATTTATCTGGAAAGAACCCCAAGTAACCTTAGGTGGAACCTTGGTTGAGAATGGTTATGTTAAAGAATTGGCAAAGAAACAAACAAAAATCATGCAAATTTGATACGCCCTTTACATTCCTAATGGGGACATACAATAGTATAGTAATGGGGACATACTACCCCTAATGGGGATATACTATAGATGAGTATCATAAAGATGAAATGCAAAATATGATGAGTTGGGTGGAAATATTATTTTGTGTTGAGGCTCTTTGTGGTCTGGGTCCACCATTGCTGTACTCAATAGGCCTGATTTAATAAACCTCTCCAGGACTGGAGAAGATAGACTATCATGGGTGAACCTGAGTGCTCCATCAAGCATGGAACGGATCTGGTCCATGATTAAAAACATTTGACAACTAATAGCAAATGATTTTAAAGAAATTCATTCTAGGTTTGCTGGATCATCAAGATTCACTCATATAGCCTATCTTGGGGAACTTTAATAAATTGGGTCCAATAGGAAATGGCAAATGGAGGATCCCTTAAAAAAGTTTATTAATAAAGTTACAGGAAATTTTTTATCTGCAAATACTTTTTTATGTAGGCCGCATGCCATATTTTTCCTGGTAATTATTTTTTTGATTTATTTATATTCCGTAAAAACAATGACGAATTTAACAGAACAAGAGAGTAATTTGTGCAAGGTATCAACTTTTAATGAGAGGAGTAAAGCTTGCGGCGATGGCTCATAATGCGTCCTTAGGGGTGCACTCTGCATTGTGCAGGTTGGAGTCAGAACAAATTTAGCTAAATGGCACCAGCAAGAGATGTGATGAGTGAAATCTAACAAGGAATTAATCTCTGTAAAGCTGTAAGTGAGATAGGTAAGATGGTCTGAAATGTGATTATGTGATTGCATTTCAGAAGGTAGATGCGGCATGTATTTTTCATGTTTAGTTTAACCACCTGAGCCCTCTCCAGTAATGTACACCTAGCAAAACAAATTACTGCTCTGTTTGCCAAGAGCTCATAAGCATACAACATTATTCTTCCCAGTATGAATGCAATAGCAATCAGCGTGTGTGATGGGGGGGGGGGTGGTTTTAAAGGGCAACTTCCATTCAAGTGGACTTTTCAAATTTACAAACGTGTGTAAGTAAATGTATGACATGTTACAATAAAATGCAACACTTTTTTTTATTTTTAGTCAGTAAAAAAATCTGCTCCAGTCTAGGGTGAGAAGGTGCCATCAGTGCCATCAGACCCTTAGGACCCCATAGGGCTTTTTGCCTGCTCCCTTTCTTGCTTATATTTTATTTATTCCTCCTTTTATCAGGAATAGTCATAGTAGTATGGTTTTTCTCCCATATCCCAAAAACATACTGTAGGTTTATTGGCTCCCCCAAAATTTGGCCTTAGGCTGTGTTATTGACATATGACTATAGTAGTGACATAAGATCCTTTAAGATCCAGTTAGTGGCATGGACTGTTTTCTGCGATAAAAGGATTTTATGAGTTCCAATTCTTTTTTATGGCCAGTTTCTGTTGTTCCAGGTAGGAAGAGACATCACCATGGTTGAATTGGGGACCCAGAGCCTAACAGATGTAACGAGAAGGAGGGCCCACCAGATTGCATGGCTATCCTGACACAGTGCATTCTTTTTGTAAGGCAGCAAGAATCAGGGTCTTACCAAAGAGTACAAATTATTTTAGGAAATCCATTTCAGGTTTGCTGTATCACCCAGCTTCACTGATGAAAGTGTATCCTATCAAGCCTTGGAGAGCTTTAATAAATCAGGCCCATTGTTTGTTTTTTTTAAATATGAGTGGTTGATAATACTAAATAGAAATGATTAACCCTTAGTAATATTGTAATCATTTGTTGCTCTTATCAGCTCACAGCTAATAATGGCCTCATGCTAATCCCATGGGGTCATCATAATGTACTGTGAACTTTTTAGTTGTAAAATCACATTTTTTTTATGCTGAAGAAGTGTGGTCACTATTCTTTGGAGAACTCAGCTAGGCAAGTATGTGCTCTGCATATTCAATGATAGAGATAGTTAAGATAACATTTATCTACTGATCAAACACTTATTCACTATGTCGCTAGTATAACAGTACAGGGATGAGAAAAAAAGAACAGTAGGGAAAGGACACAAAACACTACTATTCCCTAGTTACATGAACCAAAAACAATTGTTATGTAAAAATGTTTGGGTAAATCCAATAATTTTTTTTACCACTTAAAAGGTTTAATACAGCAAAACCCTTTTGGTTGTTAAACAATGGGGTTTTATTATATAGGTCTATACATCAGGTCAAAACGATGGTCAGCTGAGGGGAATGGAAGTTCGGAAGGATTTGGTTCCAAATGTAGACAGTCCCTAAAACTGAAGAATAGTAGGATTCTACGTTAAAAATTGGACTCTAGATCACAAGAGGACCCTTGTGCAGCTGCATAATCTCCCCCTGTTGTATGCCCAACTGTGGTGCTCTTTATCAGTGCTTCTCAGCCAGGATATAGTGAAACCCTAGGGTTCCTCCGGAGGTTGCTAGAAGTTCTTCATGCAATTAGCAATTTGTGCCTCTCAGATCACTTTAACTGATATCAATGATCTTTTTGGCTATCTGTAAGGGTGGCATTCTTCACCCTAGCCAGCCATGTAAGAGGCAATCTTTGTGCTGATCACCACCCTGATTTGAGCTGTGGATATGGTACATATAGCAGGGGTTCTCTAAGACCTAAAAGTTATTTCAAGGGTTCCCCCATTACAAAATGTTTGAGAAATATTTCTCCACATCCTTCACACTCAAGAGCAAAGGCCAACGTAGCAGCTAAAGGTTATCATGACAGAGCAGAACATATCACACAATGCTAATGTGTATTAGGCAATGCCATGTTCAATTCTCTTTCCGATTCGGGTGTCAGAAAGTGCTTGGCAAACATGAAGAATACCCATGGAGCATCTCATTGAATTGCTTGCCCATACACAGTCTTAGACATAAAGTAGAGACATTTTGAGGAGTTCTGTCTTCTGAGTTAATGCTATTTTTTTCTGCACATAACACAGAACTCCAAACATATTTTTAAAGGCTGTTTACACACATGATTATAAAATCCTACATTTGCTCAGCCCAGCTGGGGACGTGCTCTTTCTCTTGCCTCACGCAGTGCCCGCTGTTAATGATGCGATCTCCCACCTCACACTTTTGAAACGCACAACAGAAAGCGTTCCTCGCTGTAAGGAGTCAAGATTAAAAGTCTAAAACGCCCATAGGAAATAATCCATGCCAGGTTTAAATGAACCCTCACGCTAATTCTTTTTTATATTTCTTAAATCATTCATAAAAATGTTATCTATCAATTTCCCTGTGAATAATTCATAGTAAGCACAAGGGTATTACAATGAATTATACATGCATGAGATTGAGAGTCATTAGCACCCAGCTACTCTGTTCACAAATGGATCCTTTGCAGTTATCATGCCGAACTGGCTCTTCGGCCTGGGCGGTGAGTTATTGGTGGGGAAAAAAAAAACACCCCGAGAACACAAAGAAACACAAGGTAAACTTAAAACAAGAAAAATAAAAACATACACAAAAGTAATCACCAACCAAATGTGTCATAACAGATTGTGATTGTGCCGTGACAGCTATTAAAAAAATGCCACGGGCTACCCAGACATGTCATGTTTATTATATACGACCTAATTGTATTTATTTGCTTTTGTTTTTTGTTTAGGATATTTTACATATATTTGACACTAATAGGATGTTTACTTATCTTGCTATGGGTATACCCTAATTTTGATGCTAATCCTAGCTTCCAGCTGCAAACATTTCCCACTTCTGCAAAAGTGTTGGAGAAAATGACACAACCAATCAAATTGCAGCTGAAGAAAACCTAAAACAAAGAGCACCCTTTCAAAAAATTCACAGGTTGCCTTACATAAGGGCAATATATGTGAATTTTGCTATTGCTCTACTGTGTTTTGTGGTGCATTGGAGGTGCAGTGCAGATACTTTGGGTTTGTCATTCACTATGAATGGCAATTCACTAACCTTATTACGCATGTTTCGCCAGCACAATGGTATAGGCAAGCTAAAAAAAAGAGAGATTGAAAGAGATTTTAAATATTGAAGCAGTGACTGCACTCACGGTCAGTTTTCCAAACCTAAATCACTATAAGCATGGGTCTGGGAATTGGAATTATAAACACTCTGAGCTCGCACACATATGCATGCGGTAACACGTGTTTACTACTGAATGGCATTGCAATGTACATCTACAATTAAGAGGTGCATTGTGGCACCGTGTGTTAAAAACATTAAATTTTACATTGAGGTGCTCGGAAAGCTCATTCTAAATTAATGAATTCTTAAAACACAGCCTTAAAGAGGACTTTCCCTGTAATAAATTAATTTTCTTCACCCGTGGTACTCCCTTTGACTTTCCTATTCTTTGCCTGGACAAGCATGATGTAGCCCTTGGCCACCCCTTGGCTGACATGTATCTGCACATGAGTGCACATGTGTGTCCTAAAGGCTTCCTGGATGTGTGACTTGAATATTCCAGAAGGTTTAAGAATATTGAATATTCCAGAAGGCTTAAGTAAATGGTCTACCCACATGGCAGTTGACGTCATGCATGCAAAGATCAAGAAGTGGCAGCAGATACAGAAACCAAGATAGCGTCATGGAGAAGCATTGGAGGACAATGCTGAATTTTTTGGGTTGTAATTAGGTTTATGCTAAATAAAAAGCAATAGGAACAAGGGGCAAATGGTTGCCATTTTTCATGGAGGGGAGTTGAAGGAACCCTTTATCACAGACCCCCAATACATAAAGACGTGTGAATACCCCCATTAGCATCCAATAACACATAGGGACTTAATATATACTTAGACTTTATTTTGGGTCATTAGACAAAGGTAAAACCATGTTTCCTGTTTAATGCCAAATGTATGATTTTGACTGAACATTTTCTTTATTGAAGACTAGAAAAAAGTTTTCAAAGCACCCCACTTTTTTCTCCCAAATATGCCACAATTGAGGCTTCTGTAGAGATTTTACCCTCCAAACTTTAAAAAAAGAATAAAATTCCACACTTTTTTGCTTTATCACTATGGGAGGGCAGCTGACGGCTGCACACTTCTCCCAAATCAAGCCCCTGTTTGCTTTCCTAAGAAATGTTTAAACCATACCGGCCTGATATTTTCGCTGCAGCGTCCAAATCGCGGTAAAGAGCAAACTGCAAAGGCGCGCTCGAGTGTCGCTACGGCTTGCCAAAAGGAACCGCTGGTCGGAGTCACGGTAGAGTTAAATAAAAGACAAAACAAACAGCAAAACTTAAGCGGTTTGCTGTAACATCAAAGTTTATTTTTGTGGTTTTTACATAGGCCAAGAGAAAAATAAAACACGGCCCTTGCAGAGAAGGAAAAGTAGTTTCTAAGTGATGGGGTTTTTTTGTCGCTTGCGAGGCTCATTTTCAAAAATATCATCTTTTTTTTCCCCTCTCTTTGTTTATTCATTTTGTTTATTATGCCATTCAAGGCCAGGATGTAATGTCTTATCCCAGTTGCTATTAAAGTTAGCTTACAAATCACTGCTAATAGGGATATGACACATACAGCCGCTGAATTATACTTTGTGCAGCTCAAGCTGGGGTTTGGAAGTCCTGAAACTGAGAGATCATTGGGAGGGTAGAGAGCTGTACGAGTCAGGGAATATTCATTAAAGCTCAAGCTGCTCTTGGGATTTTGGAGGTTTGGTATGAGATTATTTAAAAATACACCAATCAAACATGAAAATATGTAATGAAAGACTGGAGGCTGTCTTTTCCTTACCCATAGAGGTCCTAATTTCAGGGCAGAGAACATGTCTATGTTATTGCATGCAGTCATGTCATGATGGGAAGGGGACACTTTGAATTCCTGAAACAAATAAGCAGATAAGGACTTCTGAGTTTTCTCCAACTTTCCAGATCTGTATACGAAGATATGTGTGAGCTGTGTTGATGCACCTACTTCCTCCGATTTTTTAGTATATAATAATAATAGAAAGTCCAGAAAAAATCAGCTTTTGCTGCAATACTCATCCCTAGTTTGCAACTCCCACATATTTTTTTCTGCCTCTTGATATTGCCAGTCTTCTGGGTTGACTGATGGCCAGTGTCATTCCACCCACTGCTTTTACTGCCTTTAAACTCAGGCCATCATGGATTCATCCCCTGTGGCTGCATATTCATGCTTGCCTGGATAAGGTGCATCCCTGCACTAAACAATGTCTATATATCATTAAAAGTGTACCATTCACTGTAGGAGGAACACCCAACACCACCACCACCAAAGAAGAGGAAAGGACCTGTAAGGTCACAAGACCAGCTAGAAGATGCTTATCAAATGTGGGATAGGTAGATAGGAAGTTCTTCTAAATTGTATCTTTTGGCACTCCAGCATGCTGACTTACATACGTGGGTAATTGCATAGAGGGGTAACACAATTCAACAATGTGAATGGCAAACGGTACAATTTTGGTATTTTAATCTGTGTCCTAACACGGAGTACAAGCACATATTTGTCCAAGTTGGTGGCACTCTGGAGGGTGGGTGTTTAAAGCACAACTGTGCAGAGGTATATTGTCTTGTTACAGTGGCACCTCAAGCAGTTGTACATAGTGAATGGGGTGAAGTGTCAACCTACACTTCATTATATTTTCTATTCTGTAAAACAGAATCTGAGTCTGGTATCTGTTTTATAAAATAAATAAAAAAAGAAAGAACGAAACAGGTTGATTCTTACAAGCTGAATTTCACATTTTTGTAGTTACTGTCTGATTTTTTTCCTAATTCTGTTAACAATCTCATATACGGAGATGACTTTTATTTTATACAGATATAAAGGTCTGACCTCCGGCAGTTTGTCAACCCCACAGACTTGCTGTAAGTGCTTTTAATACATCATGCATTAAAACTATGTATACCTTTAAGGCACATCAATTTTATCATGCATTTGCCTTCATTGAATTACACATGAAAGATACATCTGTCATTTTATAATTGAAAAAAAAAGAAAGAAGGTTTATTGTCTACGGTGAAATTTCCATACCTTAATCTACATTTTATTCAGAAGCCCTGTGTGACTTTGAAATATGTATATTCATATTTATTACATGTAAAGTGTTCTCACCTGAGGCCGCCGACTGAAGAGATACGATAATAACGCATTATGATTTGGGTGACTTTACAAGATTGGGGGGACCTAGAATGAAATTGATGTATTCTACATATCCTGGTGTTTTGATTATGCCTTTGTGATAATATAATGATGGTTATTTATTTATAAATCAGTCAGTGTAGGAAAAGATGATCCACAAATCAACCTAGACAGGAGCGTAGGTGGATATCGGTGGGCCAAAATTTACCCCTTATTCTCCTTTGCTAATTTAGGGGTAGAGAAGTTGGTTAGTAATGTACACCTGCCGCTAAACAATGGTAGATGAACTTGGACAGTTGGTGCCTATTGGAGTCAATTTGATGGGCTATTGAATAGCTTCTCTGTGGGCTATGGGGCCAATAGGGCATCTTATCTTTACCCATTGCAGTCCTTATCGGTGTCCAATAATGTTCACCCACCAAGCACCCCACTGTACTTTTATCCATCTCTAGTTTAAAGGGAGTTATGTCCTACACCTGACCACTATTGCTAAACTGTAAACTATAGGCTCTAGTATTTCATCTTCTGAATGGCAACATCTATAGGATTGTGAAAATGCTTCATTGCTTGTTCTCTTAGCCTGGACCTTGAAAATAGTGCGAAAGAGAAAGGTTGAGCACACAGAGCATATCCCTAATTTTTTTCATAAGTGTGAAAAGGCACACGCTGGGCCTAATTTATTTATCTGGGTGATCTAGCACACCTAGAATAGATTTCCTAAAATCAATTGCTATTAGTTGGCAAACATTTTCAATCCTGAACCAGATCCATTTCAGGTTTGCTGGTTCGCCCAGGTTCACCCATGGTAGTCTATCTTTCCATAGTCTTGGATAGCTTTAATCAATCAGGCCCTATGTGTATTTTATATCAATTGGAATTCAGCTTTAAATACCACAATGAAATCTATCCAAAGGATCAAAAGATGGGACAACAGCAAACCACAGACCAGTTCTTGGGTCACTGTGGTTTTCTGAGTAATGGAGGGAGATTTCTGACATTTATAATGCTAACCAAGCAGAAGACAATGCAAATATTGGCTCATGTTTGATTCTCCAAGTTCGGCAAACGAAAGACCCCGGCCAAACCCTGGGAGAAATTAACCTGGCCAGGGAACCATGGCTGTAGAGAGTACCCATGACTCTCTTTGTTGGAGTCACAGCTAGACCTCTCCAGTTGGAACAGAATATGAACATAACAAATTGCAGAACTATGGGACTCCACATGGGTGGTGCCAGACCTCTGCAGAGAGACCACATTAAAGTTTTCTGCTCCATGCTGGCAGGTTCCTTAATCCAAGCAGTGCCTGCTTTCTAAATAAACTGATATGCACACTTTTTGCACCTAGGAATACATTTATCAATTCAAAATAAAACTTCAGCTGGCTTTAGGGTTAATACAGAAAGCAGCGTATTTGATGTTCATCTCACTTTAAGAAAAAGTGACATTTTTGAGGCTTTAATTTAGGCGTATTATTAATTTATAGCCAATTCATAATTGATAACGTTATTACAACAAGCCAGTTAAAACAATACAAGGGAGTAGTAAATATTTATGTCACACTAAATCACAGGTAGTAACGTGTGAGAGGACTTGAGACCAGTAATTGCTGCGCTCCTTCCCCCAGGGATCCCTGTAATGGGAGTGTTGGACTGGATGCTGGGGCCGGCTGCGATTCCACTGCTTGTCTGGGGGCTTTTTCTCTGCCCTAAAATATTTAGCTGAGCTGTAAATTGAGCTGCTTTAGGAATAAGCATTGGGGCTTTGCAGGATCAATAACCATTTCAAATAGAGATCAATAATCGGGGCTTATAGATTGGGCCGTCCCGCAGACAGCCTGTCTCAGGTAACGTAGCAGGAGACAGCAATGGATGCTAAAACCTGGACCCGGCCAGAGGAGATCATTATTTTATTGTCATGATTTATTTATTATATTCAGTTTGTGCAAAGCAATTGTGTTTGGGAAAAGAAAAGCTGACGAGTGATTTCCTTTCAATATGTTGTGTGCTAAGGGAAACGTTTTCTAAGAGAAATATAGGACTTACAGTTGCCTGAACAGAAAGATTCAGGATCGAATCCGGTTGAGAAAGCCAAAAGGTTTGGAAATCCCAAGTATTTTTTTTAATAAACCATCTAAATTATGTCAATTTAGATTTGCAGACTTTGCAGTCAAAATAGTTCTGTCGCAACTCCTATGTGAACTATCTAGCCCCCATCAACAGGACCAGCATCTGAAATGTCTGGGCCCCATACTAGGTAAACTCTCTGGGCACCCTTCCCTCTTATTTAAAAGTTCCAGCATTGCAAAAGTCAAGTCCTTTCAATTGGGTCCTGGTACACAAGTACCCCCTGTCCCCGCAGATTGCAACCATGCCTGAGCGATTGTGCCAGATTTATTAAAGGTTTGATGGATCTGATCGAACATTGAAAACATTTGCCAAACAATGCAAATGACATCTGTTCCAGGTTTGCTTGATTACCCAGGTTCTCCCATGGTAGTTTATCCTATCCAGGCTTGGAGAGTTTTAGGAAATCTGGCCTATTGACCCAGATCAGGTTCCTCCAAAGCCTCCTACAGACATCAGATGGAATTCAGATGATTGTTGCTGTAAACAATATTTTGTAATAATTTCCAATGACAGATGAATAAGTAAGTGCTGCACACACAGTGCTATTTCATTCTATGGAGTAGGGAGGAGGGATAATAAGCAGGTGGCACCCGCTGTGTTCACCTCCATAGCAGTGAACAGCGTCTTTCACAATCAATTGTTCATCAATCAACCATGGACGATACTGGGGGACAGCACATATGTCGGATTTTTGCCAAAGATAAGCATGTTTCAATTTAGGTTACCATCATCTGATGTAATTACATTTCCAATAAGTCAGTGCCAATTTAGAAGTTCTCATCTGCATACTTGTTATGTTCTATTGGTACTTTAAAAGGATCAAGTCAATGTGCCAAGCTAATGCACCTTATGCTCACAGTGTGTAGTGTTTTCAGAGTAAGCAAATTCAGTCTAGAGTTGGTACAATTTTGTGAGACTAAAGGACTTCCAGTCCCTGTGACACCCATACAAGAAATGCTAAGAGTGGTAGCCACCAAGGGAGGAAAGCATGGACACCAATAAAGTTATAAACCTTCCCTGCATAAAATGGGTTTTATTGAAAATAATGAAATTCGTTCTCACGAAAGAATAACAATTCTTCACTTGTTTTGTTTTTTTGCAACTTGTGTGATTGTGTGAATTTGACTTATTATATAGCCATTTGTTATTTTGTAGGTAATAGCCAATTAGGTGTGTTGTATGAAGGGTACATACTGAAAGAAGGTGAATGTAAAATGAACAGAGGGAAGACAATTTCAATATCAATATGTTGCTGCTTCTTTCTTCACTGTCCATTCACGGAGTGAAGAAAAGGATATGCTGTGATTATGCTACTTACAGCTAAACTGCACTCAGATCACCAAAATGACTGAAATATGGAGCTGTTTTTGGGATCCGTTGAATAGAATTATAAATCCAATGGCAGGTAAAGCAGCTCCTACATAAATCTGTGCAGTGCTTGGACTTCAGCTTCAAAGTTTACACAACTCATTCCTCCCCCCAACATTGAACTGGGCAGTGAATAGAGAAGCAGCAGACAGATGGGCTTATTTCTCTGCTCTAGTTTGTTTGCACAGCTGAATTCTATTCTATTGTTGTGCAGGAGAAATCAAGATGTCAATGGAGAGAAATTTTCATGAAAGTTTAGTTTATTTTTTCTGCCTAGAGTTCAGCTTTAACTGAATCTCTTACAAGGTATCACACGGCAGCTGGAATATTTTTCCAACACCCTCAGTTTGTTTGCTGTAATAACGTCACATTGTATCAGTAAGCTGCAACTGTTGCTAAAGGGACCCAGGAGGATCTTCTCCGTGCTCTCCCAAACAGCAGATTGGCAGCAGATCCTCACTTGAGCGATAAAGCGGACGGTCATTGGACGATCGTCCTCCGTACAGCTTCCAAGACCAGGTGCGGCATTCTTCAGCTCCCTCGGTGACTGCTAAGCATCTACAGTGACTACAATCATCTAAAAACAATGTACTGCCATTACCAACAGCACACGGTCACCAAGGGTCCGAAAAAAAATAAAATGAAACAAAAAAAAAGAGGGCGTTGCGCAATCGTCCCGTTAAAATAAACAGTTTTATCCAGAGATAGCTGTAGAAAAATTCCTGCTTTTTCAACAAGTAACATCTGGATAGATTTGGTATGCATCCTCTACCATAAAACCCCTGAGAAAGAAAAAAACAGCAAGCAAGGAGAGAGAGACAAAGGAGTATTAAACATTTTTTATGACGGTGTGGGTGTGGTGCCATTATTGTAGCGGAATTTACAAAACAATTGCCAGACATGAATTTAAACAGCATGTTGTTTGAAAAAAAAAACAAGTAAAAGGGTTTTAATGTTGGTGATGAACAAATCAGTTTATCTTTTGCTCTGTATGTTTAGCAGAATTCATGGCGAACAGACATTTCCCAGCTGTTTAAAAATAAAATCGAAAGATGCCAAATTTTGGGGAAAGATGATGAGGTCATAGATGGTGTGATGTAATCAAGGATGTGTGATGTAATCAGGACCAAAAGACAAAGTCCTGCAGAGGAAAGTCCTTATTTTCACACATATTAATGCAAGTTCTGTAAGCTATATATGTGTATAAGCACAAGGGATACTTTTTTTTGGAAAAGGGGATCACTAGAAAAGTAAAGTTGTTTTTAATAAAATAATGGTTCTGTCCTCATAGGGATGAGCTGATATGTCTCCATTTTCTTATGATTTACATTTTGGAAATGAACTGGTGATCTGAGTATTTAAAGGTACTTTCACTACTACCAGAATATGTATAAAGTGTGAGTCACACTTTTCGAGGGCACATGGAGATCATTACTGCATAGTGGTTATTTTTGTGGGAAATAGTTGAGAACGGTTGTGTTTCTTTTTTTTGTTTGTTTAATACAGTGATTGGCATTTTTGCCGAGATCCTCATTTATTATAAGTTGCTGTAATTCAATTGAATGGGCCATGTATAGATAACAGGCTTTGATAATGGACACTCCTTTTATGCAGCCCTTACACATCTCTGGTCAGGTGAAACCATTTTTATTACATGTATGGGACCTGTTTATAACAAACTAGCGATCTATGAGTTGGATCAGCATTTTTCTTTCAAAAACACCCACCTAGTACACCTATACTATTATTGCACTGAACCAGTAATCAGAAACTCCTTTACCTTGAATGGATTAACTAATCCATTTTGGAAGTTGCATACATGGCCCATTTGATTTACCAGTTGGCACAAGCTGCACTTTTGAAAAGTAATGATTGCAGCAAAATTGTTTAGCAGATCAATTGGCCCCAATAATGCCACTGTACAGCTACATTCACATGGAGAGGGTAGCAAATGAACATCTTGTCTCCGTAAACTTCATTATCCTTTACCCATCTCTACTTTGCCACTGGGATAGCGAGGGTTAGATCTTTTTTAATAGGGGAACCCTTAAAAAAACTTCAGGCCTTCAGGGAACCCCTGCTATAATTACTATATCCACAACTTACGGTACATTAGTGTGGTGGCCTATGGGAAGAATGCCTATCTTACACATAGCCGAAAAGATAATTGGTGTGACTTAAACTGACCTGAGAGGAACAAATTGCTTATTGCTCAATGAAAGCCCAAGCAACCTCTAGAGGAACACTGGTTGAGAAACATTAAGTTAGATGGTGGGACAGGGCAGATGTCAGCTATTCTTTTCATGTGCATTCAGCCCTAAAGTGCACCTATCACTACAACATAAATAAAGCTGCCATTGCTGGACTCATTTTAAAGAATGCCAGTTGCCATTGAAGCTGTACAATCATTTTCAGTAGTCCCAGTTACACATCTGACACAAGCATACAGAAAACTACTACAAAAGTCGATTGGCTATTAGCTGAACACGAGAACAGCATATACATTCTGGGTCAGTGGTTAAAAAAGTAATAAAGGCAGGTCCACTTTAATGAGATTAAGCCTGTAGTGAAGGCTTTTCTTATTAATAATATTAGCCAGGAATGGTCATGACCTAGGTGAGCACGGAAGAGGGAGTGAATTAGCCTTGGTTTACAGAAAACTTTTATTTTCAAATATATTAATAATGTTATATAGTTTCACATTGATCCTCATTGATCCTCCTAGTTTACTGTTATGTTAACTTATATGTTATAAATATACTGTGTCTATTTTACTAAGGCCTACACAGGTATACCGACCCTAGGGGTGGACAAAGGAAGGAACAAAGTGTTGGACCCTCCTCAGCCAACACATACCCCAAATCAGTTCTGCACAGGAGCCCACTGTTGGCTACGTTCACCACTTACTGGCACATTAGTGGAGTAAAAGCAGTAACACACAGTGATCTAATTTACTATAAGCATTCATGTCCAAGAACATATATAACACAATGTTGCAAGCATGGCCTATTCCTACTTGGTTCCTTTTTGCAGACCTTCACTAATGGCCATAGGCTACAGAGCAACACAGCCATACGACAAGGGTTAATGGTAACCCAGGAAATTAGCATGGGAAACATGTGCTGTATCTGATGCAATTTGAAGTTATGGAAGAATAGCCATACCTTTAATTATGCTAAGCCCAATCCTCTGCATAAGCCAAAGGGTCCTCTTATAAAATAACAAGATATACATGACTGGTACCAACAGAGGAGCCGTCATTGTGTAGAGAAAGTGAGAAATTCCAAATATTAATGAAAAACAGAACAATTGATCCACTCCATCCTCCTATTGCTGAATGATTTCTATAGGAATCAACAGAAAGCAGAAAGGGGACCATTATATAAGGATAGACATCATAAAGATGACAGTAAAATGTAATGTGACATCAGGAGGAATGAAAAAAGTTTTGCTTATTTGCAAGGGGCTTTATTATGTAGCCAAAATATGGCCCTATACAGTCAGTTGATTGCTCCCCCTCTCAAACCACAGACTAGAGTTAATTATAAAAAGTTTTATTTCAAAATATTTTTGTAAAAATCTGGGGAATGTATTGGAATTGATGAGTTGGGTAAAGTTATGGTAATAGATACTTTTCTTTGTTGGCTTTTAGGGGTTCCTAAACCTGCACTCTCCCCTACCACTGCCTAAGTCTGCCTTCCCCTGAGACCCTTCCTCCATCACTGACCCAGGCCCATGACATTACTGCTGTGACCAGGGCAAGAAATCCTATGGGTTGGCTAAGTAACTTTAGGTTGTTAAATTACATGTCGAGCCTGCCTTCCTGCTGTTGGTTTTCATAGTTGTATCTTAACAACTTCATTTCACCCCATGGTTAATAGGGCCTACATAAATGACTTTTATGTGAATTTATTTCCTGATTTTAATGGTCATATGATTCAGTGGGCCTTGGTTTACTTTTTTTTACATTAAGGTGTAGGAGGATAATTTTTTTAAAGGACTTGTCTATTCCCTTTTTCTCACAAAGCCCTTTAAACTCCAGCAGTGGCCTAATGATAATACGACAAGGGATAGCAATTAGGGATGAACAAGGCCTTTGACAGTCTCACGAAAATTTCCTTGAACTTCTGATGGGTCCGTTAAATTTTGGCAAACTGATTTTGCGAATTCCTTTAAAGTCAATGGGCCGACTTTAAACATTATTAGCAAAGCCCCTATACACGTTAGAACCACCAACTTTGCTAGGTAAGTGTAGGACAACAGTGGCAACAGGGGAAAAATACAAAAGTTCCAAAAGACCTTGTGGTTTTTCAGAAAATGGCAGGCAAAGTGGCAGCAGGCAATCAGGATTTTTTGGATGGACAGCGTACAGAAGGCAGCCTAAACATTAGGACATTGGCAAAGGATGGCGTTTTGTGTGAACTCAATCCACTAGCAGCAGTCTCTGCCATCAAAACAGCAGGAGACCACATTGCTAGCTGGCATCATGACCTGGATGACATGTGTTAGGAATGCCACACATAAAGTTGTGGAGAAGTAGTGCGTTGACATTAGGCAAAAGGATGGAGGACCAGAGACGGAGCGTGGGTCAGCGAGAGCGTAGCAGCGTGTGGCCTCTGGTCAGCTATCAGCCAGGAGACCACATTGGTAAGTGTCATGGAGAGCTGGGTGTAGTGCATCATCAATGTAATGTAATACAATTTTAGTAATTGGAGTACTGACAGGTGGCAGCAACATTGGGAGGAGGAGGCACAATCCACGTCTCTCCCTGCCTCTGTCCTTCACCCAGAACACTAGATGGAGTGACTAACCCCTCCCTCATTTTTGTATATTTGCCTCTGCTCAGATCTCTCCTGATTGGGCTGCTGGGCCCTGCTGTGCATCCTGGGAGCAAATGATTCGTTCCCAGCCACGTCATTCCCGCTGGAAATAGTCGCCGTTCCCGCCCCCTGCTTTTTTCCTCATTTGTCCGTCGAGAACATGACCTCTTGGTGAATCACAAGGCCGTTGTCACTTAAATGTTCGGTAAGCGAGAAAGGCCCGATTCGCCAGCAGATCGAACTTAAAAATCGTGCTCGCTCATCTCAAATGGCAAGAAGACCAGTCACTGGCACAAATTGTTTTGATGTTCAGAAAATAAGAACATGGATTTTTGCACATCTCCACAAGTTAAATTAAAGAAGAACTAAACTCCAAAAATAAAAAAAGAGGACAGACAATGAAATAAAATATTTTTACATGGCTGACCACACTTTTTCAAATACACTCATCTGCCCCTGTTCCTTTGCAGGTGCTGCCATGGTTCTTTCTACTCCTTTTCTTGGTTCCATTTTTTGGCCATCTTGATTGGCTAGGCTGGATGATGTAACTCCCTCATGCCAACAGAATCCTGGCACTGTATGAGAATCTACAGCTCAGATTGCTTTGGTGTATGGACAGCCAATGAATAAGTACCAAGTTGGTTTGGTAAAAGCAGAAGGTGTAGAGGCTCCCTGGGTGAAGACTCTGATTTATTAAAGGTCTCAAAAGCTGGAGAGGATACACTTTCATCAGTGAAGCTGGATGATCCACTAAACCAGGAAAAGATTTATTCCAAGTGATTTGCTATTTGCTGTTTTGAATTCTGGAGCAGATCCATTCCAGGTTTGCTGGATCACCCAGGCCCACTGATGAAAGTGTATCCCCTCTAGCCTTCGAGAGCTTTAAAATCAGGCCCAATAGGTTGCACCTATTATCAAGGTCAACATGATCGGAAGTTGAGGGTGGTGACAAGCAATAATTGGTGTTCCTTGGTCAGGTGGAAGGCAAATCTCAATTTCAGGTCAAGGTAGTCCAAAGTCGGGGCAAGTGGCAGGCAAAAATCAGAAGAAGGAAAACAGGTAAGGATAGAGCAACAGAGAAACAAATAGCAAGGTCAAGATCAAAACTGTCGGAATCCAAGAAGTCAAACGACCAAAATATGTCTGAGCAACTAGCAGGAAACAAGCTGAAGATCCAGCAAACTGCATGTAGAATTAGTAAGGCCTAAATAGGACTTGCAGCCAATAGCAGGAAAGGATCATGACTGGTAACTACTCTGCTCATTGGCTGCAAGACATACTCTCTAACCCCAGTGCACAGTGTCCGGGGATGCTGAGATAGATGAAGTGCATATGGCTAAAGGGAGGCTGGAGATGCTGCAAGCTGCTAAACAGAGGACATGTTAGGGCTGCACATCTCCATAAACAACAACTGAACGGGGAATCTTAGGCAAAGAGGTACACCGGCGATCAAAAGAGTTCTGTTAAGCTGCAATAGCAAAGTACATTGAGCTGTTATTCAAACAACTATGCACCATCTATTGCGCCTCAATCCATGTTGAAATAATACATAGTAAAGCATGCACAATACGGCAGCACATCAGTATGTTCAAGCCTTCAGTAGACTATAGCTTCCCTTTGAAATAGCTGCTTTTCTAGCATCTCCCGAAACATAATTGTTAATTAACTAATTGGAGACGTCAGGTGATTCCCAGATAATTCACTTTCAGCTGTCTCCGTTTAGCTGAGCTGTAATGCTGACTTGCCTACAAGGCCTGCGAGCATGTTAAGCTTGCAGATTGCATTTGTATACACATAAGTGAAATTGCTTCCAATTGGGTGTCATTACAGAGCCCAGACAAGTCATTTACATTTAAATAGCATCTCTAAAATGATCAAAATACAGCAAAAACAAACAGGCAGCATAACTTTACCTTAATTGTTATTTCTCCACTCTTATTTATTTTTTTTTCTTCTCCTCGCAATGTTCTAATACCTGTCAGGACGGCGCGGATACATTCCGTACATGATGAATTTGTTTCCTGTAATTTCACAAAAAGAAAGAGACATTTATTAAATGTGTTCGGCAGGAGATAGTTGTGAATTTTTTACATTGCTGTCATAAGGCTTCCATAACACGGAAATACAAGATTTATATATGTAAGAAATTGTTATTAAGTGTGTACTGCTTAAATGGTTTATCTGTACCGGAAAAAAAAAATAGGTTACAAAGGCAAGCTTCAAGATGAAGTCATGGCAGATCTAAAATAGACATATTGGTGCAAATCTGAATTCATTAATATATATATATATATATATATATATATAT
>NC_092864.1:37822991-37832402 GCF_032062135.1 Pyxicephalus adspersus | reverse complement strand
TTATATATATATATATATATATATCCATACAGTTTTTCAAGTATATATAGTCCCTGTACAACAGAGTTTAGTATAGGTGAGCAGAATGGAAAAATCTGAGTCGGATAAAATCCAGTTGGAGAAATCAAGAAATCAGAACAGATTTTGAAACTCTGAACCATAATTTGTATTTTTTTAATTTGACATACAATCCCTGTCAATAGCAGGCACAGTATGACAGTTATCATCATCAAGTGGCTGACAAGCATTTATTGGATCAGAATTCAGATTGCTGAACCAAGGTCGGAATGGCTCTGATCCAACCATCACTAATGAAAGGACCAGCTGATTAAGTGTTACAGAACTGTAACAAAGTAAAATAGGGCCCATACTGCCAGACTTAACTGTATTATTTGGCAAAGCAATGTAAATTTCAGATTTGGACAGCTCTTGCTGTCAGTCTAAATATAACTCTGCAGTCCAATTGAAATCAGAACTAGACCAGGTGCACTCTATAATGACCTGGAGATCTTAGGCACGGTCCTTCCTCTTCTCTATCTCTGGAATAAGGGGAGTGGCTGTTACTTATCTATACCAGCACAGAGCTCTGCAGTGTGAGAGATAGAAGCAGTATTATTACTGGGATGTGAAGGTATTTAATGCCATTTGCAAAATTATATTATCCAGTCATAAGAAAGAAGCCATATGTGTAAAACTTAGTACATTCCAAAGGTTAGTAGCTTGTAGAACCTCCTTTATCAGGATTACCGTGTAGTCATTATTTTCTGTATGACTTTATTAGTTACTCACTTCATTGTGGAGGATTTTCAGGCCACTCTTCTTTACAACATTGCTTCAGTTCATTGACCATTGGACTTTGCTGCATGATCCAATTTTAGCCAAGCTTTAGGTGTAGCCTATGGCCTCACATTTGATACTACAATGCTTTCATAAGCAGAGGGGTTCATGGTTAATGCAACCCAATGCTCATGAATGTATGTCGGTTCTTGACTTAATGGAAATCAAAGAAATTGTAAGATGTTAATTGGGCTTTAGGCCCCATGCAGAAAATGTTCAGGAAGACAAGGTAACAATCCATTCTTCGTGCAGGGACCACTCTAAGATCATTTCTTATATTGCATGTTTTTTTCTCTATGTCAATCTTTCAATTTGTCAAACTGAAGGTCAAAGTAAAAATACACATCAAAGCTGAACAGATAAACCCTGCTTGACACAACATTACAGGTCACATTTTTCCTATCCACAGTTATTTGTATAATCACATTTTTCTGTCCCACCTGGTTTTGACGGAAAGTCAAAATTTGCATTTATATGAGGTAGTTTATCAAACAGAACATGCAGGAGCCCGCTAAGTACATACTGCATTTTTTTAAGAAAAAAATTTTGTTGTGTTTAATGTTTTACTTAAATGAAAGTGACTGAAAATTGTTGTTGGTGGGAGCATTTGAAATATGCAACAAGGACTGCTTGGAACACACAGCCATGTTTTCCATTATATGTTATCAGATAGTCCAAAATAAAGTACAAAGGCGGACAAGGGACTACGCTAAATTAAAAAGATAAGAGAGCGTTTAGTTAAAAAGCAAAGGTCTTTAGAAGTGTAAGGCGTGCGATACGATGGCCTGAAAGGGAACTTCTTTAAATGTTCACCTCGGACTTCTGAAGGCAATATATTATTTCAGTTCTGTTTTTTTTATTATTTATGTATTTGAAGGTTTGAACTATTTTGCCAGCAGCCTTTGAATTCTGGGCTGATTTACAATATCTAAAAAAGGATAAAAAGAGGGCAAGGTTGGGATATTTTGCACAGCAACCAATCAGGTGTCAGCTTTTTCAAAATAAAGCAAGCATTTTTATTGGTTGTGAAGGTGCACAGGTTTTTTTTTTTAGGAATCGGCCCTGATATATTAGATTGCAATAGATGATAATAAATTTGCAAAAAAATAGAAACTAAATCTTTTATATTCTTTAACATGTTCGTGTCATTTTATTATTTTCAATTATGTTACTTTATAAATTTTTTTTAATTAACAGATTTTATTTAAATAATACCTAAAGATGTTGTCATAAGAAAAATAAAATCATCAAAGTAAATGAATAACTTCATTACTTTCATACCTTTAAAAAAACACTCAAAACCCATCTTTTCAAACTCACCTACCCATCTTCTTATGTCTCCTAAAACCCTCACTACTTCCCACTATTCCCTATCCCCCTCCTGTTATTTGATACTTCTCCCACCTCTTAGATTGTAAGCTTTTCGGGGCAGGCTCCTCTCCTCCTGTGTCACTGTCTGTAACTGTATGTCATTTGCAACCCCTATTCAATGTACAAAGCTGCGTGATATGTTGGCGCTATATAACTCCTGTTTATTATTATTATTATTATTATTATTATTAATAATAATAAAAATAATAATAATAATAATGATAACAATAATAATAACATTGCCTTAGGAAACAATGGCTGTTAGTGATGTGGCATTGCTAAATAAAGGCAGGAAGCAGCTGCATTGTTAGATTTTCACCTGAGATATTCACAAACAATCATCTTGGGGTGACAAATATCTACAGCATCTACAACAATCCCATTGATTGCTTGCAGTTTACTCACAGCAGAACTTATCATTGTGATCCAGTTCTCAGGGACACAGCACTTCCGCTTGTCATTGCAGAGGACAGTTTACACACATCGGCCCCACGGAGATTTGTAGCTTTTTTGGAGAAAAGGAACAAAAATCTGGGAGCGAGTATAAACAGTTCACTGTAAAATAATACCAAATGCTAAACTTTCCATATACAATCTGATTCCTCCAAATATTTTGTTTAATTTAGTTTAGCTTATGTTGTTAACCACAAGGTTAACAGAAAGGTGAATTTGGGGCCGTGTCCTCCTTGTCACACCCCACGGCTCACAAAACATAACACATTAACGAGAATGTAAACTTGGCGTTCGCCACCAGCACTTAGAGAATACATATTTGTTTCACGTTTGTTTACACTACTGAAAAACGACACATATTTCATAGCAGGGATTACATGGTCACCCCATAGACTCCCATGAATTCCTGTTTATATGGTTTGTTTGGGCATTTTATGTTTCATAATCTACCTAAGGACTTTTAGACTTGCATAGACCACCATATTTTGAGCTGAACCCATGATAATTGCATTTTTGTGAGTTTTAAAGGATTTGAATGTTTTTTTGATTAGAACATTAATAAAATTATAGCACTCCTTCAAGATGTATGAGGTTGATTTACTATGGGAATATAGGTAGTTCACAGCACAAATTATATCACCTTGCAAGGAATATTTCACTTAGCTTAGTGCTTGGGATGGCAAATCACTTTGCAAAGAATATCCAATTACGATATTAAGGAAATCAAAAAAAAAAAAACAAAAAACAGATTTTTGCTTGCACATGATTGGTTCGTTAAGTGGATTTTCATCTCACTCACTTAGCTAATTTCTATCACCTCCTGCAGGGTGATAGAAATCAACCCCAATTTTTTATTCTTGGGGAGTATAAGGAAAATTGGAACTCATGTCAAGTTTTTATTGCTGTGTCCCTGATGAGAACATTTATCCTCTCTATTTGACCTGGTTATCATTGTCACAGAGATAAATCCCACATTTTTTAGTTGTCACTTGACATAAAAGTACATTTTGTAAAGCAAACACCTGTTTCAGTCACTGGGGATAGGCAAATCTAATGTAGCATTGGACCTGGGTTTCATGAATATTTTGTGTTAGCTGAACCTGGTTCAGAACCTAGAATCCAGTCAAACCCAAGCCATGGATTACCTTAAACAGTGACTGTATAACCATTTATAAAGTGCACAGAAGGGTGTGTCCCTATTGAATGTGGCTTTTCAGCTGTGAAATTGCCCCTGACAATCATCACCTGTAGTGCTTATGTGCTAAAAAGGAACATACTGACATAAGAAGAGATCAGAATGACAGAAGAAAGTGTTCATGAGTTTTCTGGGTTTGGAAGAGACCTGTAGCATTATTAAACAGTAGCAGGGAAAAATCAAGAGTTCTCTCCTGCAAGCTATGATACAACTATAAATTTAAAAAGGCAAATGCACCCTTTTGAATTTGATCATATTTTTAGCTGTTTCTCTGTAGCTTAGCTTTAGGAAGTAATGTGGATATTTCAGAGGAGAAGATTTTACCTGTTCTTTTCTCTGGTCTAGTATTATTTAAGCCCCTACACATGGGTGCTTTGCAATATGCTACTAAAAACTTACCCAGAAACTGTGGCACAGTTGCACCATGAAGCAGCCATTGCCTTGTCCTAATAATTTGAAAAACTGCACAATCTGAAATATCGGTCAAGCGCCCCAAAATGACTGATTACACCATGTCTGACAAGTACACTCTAGAGCTGACACTGAATTTGATTTTCCAGTATTTTAACAGCCTTCTTCCTGAAGGGTGTACAACACAAGTAACATGTCCCCAGAGCATCTTTGGTGTGTAACCAATCATCACAGTTTTATTTCCCACTTTTACTGCTGGAAATAAACACATACAAACAATCTGCAATTTAGATAGGTACATGTGACATTTTATATAAAAAGAAGATGGGAAAAAATCACATGAGATTTGTAATGAACTTCACTTTGTGCAATAGACATGTAGACAAGTCAAGCTCACTCCACATTATTGAAGGAGGGCTCTGTTCAGTCTCTGGATTGCTGGAGCAATGATGTTTGCTTGTCCACCTCTATGGATTAGTTAAATTGAGAGTTTTCAATTCCACAAGATTTCAGCAAAAGCTTTTTTGGTAAAGGTAAAAGCTTTAGTAGTAAAGTTCTACTTTCAAAATCAGGCAGGACATTATTGCATAATCCCTCCTAACTGCCGGATTGCTCTGATGAACTGTGTAAAAAGCTAAAAAAAAAAAAGGATACCTGGCTATCACAGCTTCCCCTTGGTGTGTGAAGGAAGGTTAGGTCAGTAGAGAGGGTTTAGTTTTGCTTTAAGTATCTGGGACCTGTTCTCCTGAGAAAAAAATGGCCTTTCATTGCCTTGGTTATTGAAATATTTATTTCAAATACACAAAAAAAAAAGAGTATGGTATAAAAAATGATGATGTTACAAAAACAGGAAAATAATACAAAGAATACTAGGTGGAGGTATAATTTATTGGCAAAACCAGTTTAGCTAAAATCACTCTGTTCCCCTTGCAGCATGCACATGACTTTATCAACAGGGACAGACATAGGGAGGTGCCACTGCATGAGCACCCTGAACCTGCCACAAACAAGTCTGGGGCCCTGAACATGCCACTGAACCTGCCACAAACAACATGGATCTCAAGTCAATTCTGCACATGGATGCTGAAAATTGTTTATCAATCATCTGTATTGCAGTCCAAAGATGAAATGGTCATAAGTACTCTGCTGCCCTCAAATTCCAGGAGGCACACATTGGCAATTGGGTGAAGTTCCACCTTAAGAGTCCCCAGGCATTCTCAGACGCAGGCAGAATGAATCTTCCCAGCCCTCTTGGGAATCCAATTTGCCACAAATAATACTGACAATTTGACACTGTTCTGGACATCCAAATTTGCTGCAAACTTTGAATCGGCTCTAGTGCTGAATTATAAAAGATGGTGAGAGGTGTTAAATTTCCCCCTTAGCCTGAAAACCTATGTACATAGGCTAGATAACAGTCACCAATGACCAGCATTTCTCAACATTTTCAACATTGGAAACCCTTGATTTACTTTTCAGGTCTTTTGGAATCTCTCGTATAATTACTTTACCCACAGCTCACAGTACATTTGTGTGGTAGCCAGGTAGGAAGAATGCCTATTACATTGTTGGCCATTGGGAAAAATGCCCCCCTTACAAATAACCAAAAAACTCAATGATATCAGTGGTAACTAGCTTAAAGGGTACAATTTTCTCATTGCTCAAAGGACCTCTAGCAACCCTTATAGGAGCCCTGGATGAAAAACACGAATCTAGACAATCAGCAGCTTGCCTCTCCAATTGTCCTTCCAACTCCTGTTTCCATAGAACTGTATAGAACTCATTCATTCTACTGTCACTGGAAACAATCAAGATATACAGAAATTTGACACTGGTACATAGCTAAAGTGCCACGTTTGCCATGTAAATGATTACATGTATAAATCTTTTGGCTGTGTGCCTAAAGAATTTCTACTGATTGCCTATACCACCAAATTTCTATTTATAGAGATCAAATGAAAACAAATTATGACTGCTCTTACAGGTAAACCATATTTCACATAATATTCACTTTACATACATTAAGACTGTGATGGTGTCAGAATGTGTTCTCTGTACATGAAGAGTAAATATACTATAGATTTGTTGTTGGTAAAGTTCATTCAATGCAATAACTCTGAAAGTCTAAAATTCATCAGAATACAACAAGCAAAGAAAAGATGCAGAATTAGTTAACTTTCTGTCACTTGCAATGGTTTCTTACCCCTGTTCCTCATTTTAATTAATAAACCCTGTGCTCAACTTCGATTACACAACGTGTGATTGACATGCTTAAGAGACACAAACAAATTCACTGCAGAAGAACAAGAGGTGAATTCAAGGTGTACATTTCAGGGGTCACTGAGAGGTGATTTAATCATCCGCGTAATGTCTGTGTAACTTAGACAAGGCTGATTGAATGATGTTTGTAAAATAGCAAGCAGGGCAAGGAGAAAAGCTAGTGAAATGAGATGTGAAATATATACTGCCTGGCCAAAAACAGGCCCCAAGCTTGTAGAGACAGTGTTCTGATCTTGGGTGACTATGGGGGAAGTGTTCTAATCTGGGGTGCCTGTAAGGGTATTGTTATGATCCAGGGTGCCAGTGGGAGCCTTGTTATATGCTGGGGTGCACTGGGGGCAGTGTTACGATCTGGAGCGCCTGCTGGGGTGTCTGTGGATTTATGTTACGATCTTCGGTGCCTGTGTGGGTAATGGTATTATCTGGGGTGTCTTTGTTATGATCTGGGGGACTTGTTGGGAAGTGGTATGATCCGGGCTGTCTGTGAGGGTAGTGTTATGATCTGAGGTGTCTCTGGGGGTAGTTCTATGATCTAAGGTGCCTGTGGGGGTAATGGTATGATGTGGGATGTCTTTGGGAATAGTGTTGATAATGATATTGGGTGCTTGAGGGGGTAATGTTTTGATCAGGGGTGTCTGTGGAGGCATTATTATTATCTGGGGTGTTTTTGGAGCAGTGTTATGATCTGGGATTGAAGTTGGTCAGATCTAGTTTCAGCAATTTTATATGCCCAATAAGATCACCTAACTACCTGATTAGACTGTATAACCCGATTTTCCCACCAATGGATTTTTTTTCCCTAATGGTATGGGCACATCGTGAGGAGTGAAAGAATGGTTCAGGGAGCATGACACATCAATTTCAACATTTTTTTTGAAAAATCAGTAATTTTTTTCTCTATACCTAGGTATAAGGAGCACACTTCTAAATGTTAATCATTGAAAATGAGTAACTTCTTCCTCTAAGGTAAGTTATCCCTGACATCAATCATCTATTTGCCCATCTGAAAGGGGCATACTTCCAAATGACCAACATTTCATGAGTTGTGGATATAGTAAGGTGTCAGGTCCTCAACTACAAATTAGTTTCATTTATACCGCTCAGAAAATGTGTTACATTTATTATTTGTTTTATTATTTGACCTGGAGAGCTCCTAATACTATCACATGGTTCATTTACTGGCCAGAGTTCTTCTTTACAGTTACACTCTCAAATTCTCTTTGTTCAAATGCTCTATTGATTCTAAACCTTTTCCCAAAACACTTTAATCAACCTTTGTGCTTGTTTGAAGGTATATATTGTTTTCTTTATTGTGTTTTGGTGGCAATAATTATTCCTCCATCCGATAGCCCTGCATAATAGTCTACCTCATAAATATTTGAATCAAATAATTTATTCCCTTGGTAATCTAGCTGTGCTCAACTCTACGAGGTATAAAGAAAGAATGGCAACACGATGGCATTATTATATGATGGTGGACATGTGAACTGATTTTGTATCTTTTTATGTCCACTTACATAGATTAAGTAATGTCAAAAGGAGATGCAAACAAAACACAAGTCAGTAACGTGAAAATTGTTTAGTTGTATCTGCTTATTGATGCATTATTTAAATAAATGAATGTCATGTACAATTTTCTTCCTTTGTTAGGAAACTAAACCATTATTCAGAAATCTTTAAATTCCAGTTACTAACTAGCCATTCCATACAGAGGAACTAGAACAGCACAAATTGAAATTAGACATTCTGAGAGGTCTGTTAAACTGACTAAACTGAGAATTTAAAAAATACCCTAAGATACCCTAATTGCGATGTAGAAGTCATCAATCGGTTCCGGTTGCGTCCGGTCATGGTGGAAACATGGGGTGCTGCCTTCAGCCTTCTTCCTCCTTTGTCTGGATATGCCGGATCTTCCACTGCGCAGGCAGGAGATCGTGTGACGTCACTGCGCATGTGTAAGATTGGCATCTCTTTCCCCTCAGAAAAATGCCCCTTCTGTGCATTCCCAAGATCAGGCATGGCCAGAAAGAGCAGCCAGAAGCCTCACAAGAAGTTTGACATATGTATCCCAGGAGGCTCTGCGCTCCCATTCAGTCTTGATTGCCACGGCGGTGAAAACAGAATTAGAGGGGCTTCACCATTTTTTTTTAAAAAAAAGAGTGTAGCAGTTAAAAAAAAATATTACTTTAGGCCCACTTTAAGTGCAAAGTGGTAAAGGGGTGAGCCAGGGAAATGGCTATCTTCAGCTAATCAAATTTTTACTTTAACGTAAACCTGTGGTTCCCATTTACATTATGGTTCATTTACATATATTTCCTGCAGGAAATGGTAACCCAAATATCACCTTTTGTGCAATGTAGTGCCATTAGAGTGAACCTATCCCCACATTTTTACTTAGCACTTTTTCATGAAACAAAAGTTTGTTTTTTTTCCCCTAAATATTTTTTCCTGCGGTGGTAAAGACTGAATGGGAGCCCAGGTCACATGTGCCTTCTGCACATGTGCATGAGGGGCTCTTTCCACAGTTAGAAATAGTGCTGATGCCACGGATTACATTTTTCACATTTACAGGAGAAAATGTCACCAGACCTTGTGTCTGTGCAGTGCAAGATCGGGTGATGTAAGCAGAAGCGGGAAGATGAAGGAAGATAATGGCATTAAGAAGAGGGGAGCCCAGGACAGCGCAGGACTAAATCCAACCTAGCTGGAAGGAGGAAGGGCTCAGCAGAAATTTCATTTTTTATTTTATTGACACTTATGTTTTATTAGCATGCCAGTACAGCTTTGGAGCGCATTGTGATGCACCACATTGCACTCCCAAAAATAGTACCAATCCAAGTTTTGTACCACTGTGATGCTTTAGA
>NC_092864.1:37814336-37822744 GCF_032062135.1 Pyxicephalus adspersus | reverse complement strand
CTATACCTGGAAGTATTGGGTATATTGTTGGTCTTGGCATCTGAATGTGGCAACATTTTCTCTTTCTGCATTGCAGACTCATAACTGGTTTGGTGTAAATGGTAAAACTATAGATTGATAGATAGATAGATAGATAGATAGATAGATAGATAGATAGATAGATAGATCTTCATAATATGTGATCACTTTGTACCCATAACATAAAATAATATATTTGGATTTAGTATGGAAAAATTTCAGCAATCACACTAAAAGTAGATCAACCAAAAAGAGATGATTGCATTGACCGGTATGTCCAACTTTGATGGATATGAAGTGTGCTAATTTCTAATTTAATTTAATAGAAATCTATGTGAAAGTGGGATAAATGAATTTTTCAGTCTGGATTTTTCAATTGATTTCTTTAGCTTGTTTAATAACTGTACATTAAATAAAGTATTTATTCTAATGACTCATTTCCATTTGTAAATTACATACATTTTTTTACTATTATTATCATAGTACAATTGTATAGATCAGGCATATTCTGTAGATCTTGTATAAATCACAACCTGAGCTGCAACAAATCAAATGAACACACACCAAAAGAAACACACTTATATACCAAAATAGAGCAACTCCTACATTTTCTAAAATTGTACAATATATAAAATATTTAAACATTTTTGTTTTATTAAACTTTTAGTATAAATGAACTGGCTGTAAAAAGGGTACACTTCCACTTTCCTAGGCTGTACAGGGTAATTTCTGTATTCTTTACATTCTCATTTATCTTTTTATTTTTAAAGAATACTATTCCATAGCAAAACACCAATGCCTGCAGTTTTATCCTATGAGATTCAATTTTAGATCATAATTTAAAAATTATTAGAAGACAGGTAAAATAATATGAGACTAGGCAATTGTCTTTTAATTTGCTCATCTCCAACAGTATAACACGTTCAAAAATTTATTTTACTCGAAGGCATCTAAAATGTGATTTTCTGTAGTGTTAGTAAGTTCAATACAATAATCACAATTCTCAATTGTTTATTAACATTTTATTCTTTAATAGCTCTTGTTAAACGTTTTAATTTTATTCCATCATACAAGGGTTTTTTTAAAATGTGGCGAATCTGACATTCAGCAAATATTCTTTGGTGGAGAATCAAATGCTGTAATTTAAAACACCTGGAAGTTTCTCCTCCAAGTGTTCGGAATGCTAAATTTCGCTGTTTTATATATAGACCTCCCTATATGTACTTTGAAAGCATTTAAAATTAAATAGTGTAGGAAATTGTTAAAAGCTATTTCATGTTTTTCTGTGTTCTGTATTCTGTTGTGAAGATCTGCCTTTACTTCCTGCCTTAAACTCAACAAAAATTGAGAGTTGATGTCTAAAAAATAAAGATAAAATCCCCCCTTTGACAGTTATTGCTAAACTAAATGTCCCTATTAACGTGGAATTAAACCCTGAAATACTCAGCTTTCCTTGTTTCATCACTTGGCTCTATCATCTTCTTCTTTCTTCACTTCCTAGATGCGATCTTCTGCTATCTAGATTGGCCATGCCAGGATGACATAACTTCCATGCAGACACATGGGAGTTCACTCAGTCCCAGCAAGCACAAGGGGCTCAGCATTTTTGTCAGTTTCCTGGGGTGATCAGGTAGGTAAGAATGATTATTGCAGAGAGGACATCACCTTTCCCTTTCTACAATAATGCCCGGCCTGAACAAACTTTTTTAAGAGTGTGAATTTAGTTTTTCTTTAACAAATTTCATAGATTTCACAGATTCTTGTTCCATACATAACTTAAATATGTTGAAATTTTCCCTTTACTTCCATTTCAATTTCCAGTAATCACCAGAAGGGTAAATCTCCTCTGTGGTCCCTCCACTACATCCAGCGTTCCCCTGCAAAACACAGACCTAAATAATTCTTTAGGACTGTCTTTGCTTGTCTCAAACACAACCCAATATAAGGCAGTAGGACTATAATTCACAGGAATCACCAAAATATCACCTGGAGGGCACAACCAAGACTTAGCTGCCACATTTTTGTAAGTATGTATTTTTGGAGGGGAAGGGTGGGTTATTTCAGGCCAACAGGATAATAGAATCACTACACTTTGCTTGGATGTGCATTTAACCTTTCAACTAATACTGTATGTAAAACCTTAATTTTACTAATGTATTTCCATCTTCTTTCATGTTAACCCATCTGATGGCAACCAAAAATGACAACAAAGACCAAAAATGTCCATACAATACAAGACCTAAAAAATGTCCATATTGGAAGGGAACATATGTACAACAAAGCTAGCCAAAGTAAAACATGTAAGGCTAACTAGTTGTTAAAATATTTGCATATAATTATGAGCTAGACTCAGTTGATATGTGATGCTTGTCATATTGAAAAAAAATATGTTATCTACAAAAAAAGCCCCCTCAGTGTTGAGTGCACAACAGCTGATATCAGACGATAAAATAGATTTAACTGGCTATGTTCACAGATATTTAAGTATTATGGCTTGAAGGTCAACTTGGCTGTCTTACCACAAATGAAAGACTATGAAATGAGGAGCGAAATGGAAAGTTTTTGAAGATTTCTTTCTACAAATCAAAACCCTGCAGTTTCGCACAGAGAACAAAAGAAGCATATTAAACACCAAAGTTTATCAAGACAAATTAGGTCCTAGCTTCAAATTTTCTTTAATCTTTTGCATCTGAACATTTTTTGCCTCATGCTGTTTTCCCTAGTTAAATGCTAAAATGAATTCCAGCCAATACCATTGACTTCCTCTCGAAAAAAAATATGGAGAGACATAATAAAAAATTAATTACTTCCCCTAATTTCCATATGATTCTTTAAAAAGATGTAAAATTCATTTAAAGTAAGTGGCGACTTTGTCTTTGAAGATCACGACAATTAACATGGATCAAAGCCTAGGTTTTGGTAATGATGATAGCTCATTAGCATAATGAAATTAACTTCCAGACAAGAATCTTTAATAGGTACAACAAAAAGTCTTTAATAATACTCCAGGAAAATTATGTATTTGTTAGCAGTACAACAGATTCATACTTTCTATTTAATTAATAAGTTGGTAATTAACTCTTTTCCTAAACAATAATACATTTATAGTTAACATCTGCTGGTAGATAATGGTTTCCTACCAATATCGGCAAAGCTTTGAAACATCCACACGGCTCGCCCATTCAGACCGAGAAATACACCGTTTTCTATTTGCATCCATAATTTGACAGACCCGCAAAATATTCCAAGAATTTTTTTTTTACAGCTCAGAATAGATCATGGATGTCAATGGATTGGTGAAGTCAACTTAATTGTTTGATTTGCTAAAGGCTAATACTTTTCCAGTCTTTTATTTAATGCACAGAATTCGTTTTGATGAGATTAGAAGACATACTCGAATTCATGTCCTTCTGAAGTCAACTTTTTTCACTTAAAAGTTTTATATTACTGAACTGATAGAAGCGTGGAACTCCCCTGATCACAGGCATTTGAAATAGTGGAGAACTTTTTCAGCAGTAAATATCAAGTACACATGCATAATGATGACTATTCACTGTAACTTTTTAACCTCTTTAACAACTAAAGCGAATTATCAGCTCAAAATTTTAAAATCAGCATGACTGCATTATTACACCCTCTTTAATACAAGGAACTGTAAAGTATTCAGAGAAAGGCCAAATTGAATTTGACTTGCAACCTGTTCACTAATAATGGGGTAAGGGCACTTGGTTCCCAGTATTTAAACACCCCTATTAAACACATCTCCCGTTACCAAATGTTCAATCACCTAAGGAAGTAGCTACATTCACATGGTATAGACTTCAAGAAAAAAGCTTTTGGATGGTGAGGCTTTAGCAATGTAACTCTACATATAGAAATATTTCTTTCCAGAAACAATGTGAACTGTGATACTTTGCTGTGCCAGATGGGTAAAAGGCAAAACCAGGCCTGTTTAATATAGTTCACATACTGTTCTGACAAAAATCTGAAAAACACTGAAGTAAACATTTAGATGATGAGGCTTTGATTGATCTCCAAGCTGTGTAAATTGCCCTTTCCCCACTGCTGTACATCAGTTTTTATGAGCACAATGGTTTCCCATTCCCTTTTGGTGAACTTGGCAATTGTAGTGGATCTCCAGAAACCAGAACAAACCACCAGATGTTTTCCTTACTTTATATGATCTTCTGATTCAGGGCATTCAGAATCCAAAATGGATTGGGCCAGCTCAGGTGAACAGCCTTGGAACTTGAAGGAGGCAAATGCTATCAATAATTTAGGCTTAGTATATTTCCATGTCAGTACTGACATGATGATACCAAAGCTTTTTTAGAAACAAAAATGTGATTGTTTTTTCCATGAAAATCTTTTCAAACCGGTCTTCAAGGCAAAATCGGCAATTTTGTGGCTAAATCATTTTGCGTAAATCTTTTTTACTCCTACCTATGTTTTACACTGCATTCTCCCCAGGATAAGCAGTGGACCATGGCTACATTTAGGTATGTTCTTCTTTACTAACCATGAAGGAATGTCTGTACATTAAAAGACCCTTTGAATTGTTTTGTGGACGTTCATTAGTTATTGATCTGTAAAAACTAAATCCAAGCTGGCTGACATTTTTCCTTAACTATCTTGTGGTGTCTATGTAGAACTAAAGAAGCTTACAAATGTAGCAGTGGATTCCTTTTCTGCTATACAGGGCTAGCTTTAGGTCAGGGCTAACTGGGCATTTGCCCAGCACCCCCATTTTCTTCAGGGCTTCACATGACAGAATGGCAGGAGGACAGAGAGCTGGATTGCTGGGCATTTGGAGCCCCCACATCATATTTGACTATTGCCCAATTTGTCTAAGACCACCTCTGTCAAATGGGCATCCCTCATCCACTATCTATAGATACCTTTGCCAATAGATGATTTTCAAAATACTTATAAGCAAAATATAGACGCAGAAATGATTATGGGAATATTCTTTTTGTAATTCTGAAGTTATAAATGAGCCTTGATTGTGAATACCCCCCTCTCTCCGTTCTTTCTGAAGTGTTTAATTATTGAACTGTAGCGGTACGCTGGACGGCTGCCGAGGTCAGTGACTACAGCTCAGAGCCAGAATACTCGTTTGGAGATCTGCAACATCTTAGACTCTGTCATGAAGGAAAAAACCCACACACTTTTTCTCAGGCCTTCTGCGTGCGATAGGTATCCTGATAGAAGCGCTATGATTGTCTTGCGGTAAGCCCAACGGTGCTTGCTTGTTTTAACACACGCCAAAAAATGCACTGGTGACCACCGTGACACTGAGGTTCCCATGCCCCTAAACATTCCTTCTGGCAGATCCCAGGCATTCTTTTTGCTTTCAGTCCAGGATGCAGACAAACGAATTCCAGGGGACACATGTGGGGGAGGACATTTAGCAAACATACAAAAACAAAAAAGAGCATGATACAGTATCTCCTGAGCTCTCTGTCTTATGTACATGGTATTCTTCAACAGGAAATGCTCCTGCAAGGGTTACTTTAAACAGTTTTGGATAAAACTAAGCTGCTATTGGAAGTGTATTCTTGTCATCGGATTTGGACAATAGCCCTCCAGATGTGTAGCTACATGTCACTGCAAGCAAGCTGAACTTTTGACAAATAATAATATTAACTCATGCTTTATAGCTGTTCTTAAAGGGATTGTATGTCTAAACCTTAATTACATCTATATGCCTGTTCTATACATTATTTTTATCTGCTATTAAACACCATTTTTCCTAAAGAAATATTATATCTTGACTTATAACATTTCCATTTTACCACCTGATTTTCTCAGACTTCCTTCTCTGAATTTTCCTTACCAGAAGTAGAGTGTTGTGTTGTAAAAATTTCCTCAAACTTCCGATGGTTCCGCGAAATTTCGGCGAACTGATTTCACGAAACCATCGGAAAATCAAGGAAATTATAACAGGAGGATTCACAGAGGATTCGCAGGATTCACAGGCAGTAGAGGTTAATTAACAAATGATACATTTGTTACAGATTCAAATGTATCACTTGTAAGAGATACTTATATTACAACGTCAGGAGGTTCTCCTGTGCTGGGCATCTTCTGAATGATTTCAGCTGTGGCTGCATCCATTGAGAAGAGTGTGCGATCCCCGGGGCACTAGAGGTTAATTAACCTTTAGTGCCCAGGGATGGCAGAGCATTATGCAGCCCTGGAAATCCTTCTGTTCGGCAAGAGCTCGACCTCTCGACCCAATCAGAAGGCCCAATCAAAAATGTAAACAAGAACAAGTATCCAGTTTTTTGACCTTGGGCATACTTCCAATACCCGAAAATCAAAATACTTTGGGGATGTTTAGAACTCCATAGAACCAACCCACTGAATAACTGCTAACAGAGTGCACCCATATGTGAATAAAAACAGCCTGGGCACCATACAGACCCACTTTTCCAAGGTTTCTAAAGCCTAAAGGTGTTTTTTTTTTAGTTGATAGGAGGTAAAAAGGGAATTTTGAGGATTTTCAAACTGATGGTTGGCATTAAAGAGGAACTAAACCTTGATACTCAAAAACTCAATACCTGTCTATGTTCCCTCACAGGGTGCCACCATCTTTTTTTCTCTTTATTCTGGAGATGATTATCAGCCACCTTTTTTGACTGGGCAAGAATTATGTAACTCCTTTGCCTTATTCATTCCGAGCACATGCAGGGGAAATTCCATCCCTGAGTGATTGGAGGTGGCTAGAACCTTCCCTGTATGGGCTACAGCACTAGTATGGACCACACAATAAATTACGCCCTATCAAAGAATCAATAGGTGGCTGCCACTTTGGCTTTCCAATTTGCAGGGGTCCCTATTTGCAAAAACTCCCTAGAAAAAAATAGGTTCAGTCAACTAGTTGCTATAGGCATCCTCCTCATTATCACTCCAGTTTTTGTAAATCAGCTGAGACTGCTAGTCCCATTCATGTCTTGGCAGTAAAGAGTTATATCAGTCATTTTCCATGGCTCAGACATCACATTTGGATGAAATACTGAACATTTTGCAAATTCTTTCCTCCCCTCCTCTATCTCCATGTTTGTAACAGACCAGCCTCATTTGTGAAGGTCATTTTCATTGTGTAGAATTAAATCACCATGGGATCTAATGATTGTTAAGGCTGTGCCAGGCGATATTGATTTAACATAAGTTATTTGAAGAGTGAGGCTTACACAGTATTTATATTTTAATTAGGCAGCGGGCCAACATATGCACTGTATACGTGACACCGAATCCCGAGCTATAAATCCAGGTAGAGAGCGTCAAGCAGAGAGCCCAGCATCCAGGCGCTGGGAATGTTTGTTTTGGCAAGTTTCTTACTATGCTTTTAATGACTTACAGTATATATTAAGAGCTACAATAACTTAACCCTTTCACTGTATGGGTGGCCTTCGTCCCAGTGAAATATAGTCTGCTGATTCTACTACAAACCAAACACACTATCAATCTAAAGCTTAGAAAGGCCAAAAGGAAACTTTAACCTTTGTAAGGTTTATAAATATGCCATGTAAGTGAAAGTGATCCACTCGACATGATATGAATAATCTTATCAATGTTAATAATAAAAAAGAGTTTTCATTTAGTTTGTAAGGATATGTAATGATCCATGTGTTCCTTTGTTTCAGAATGTATGCAGATAGTTCTTATTTTTCACTAAACATCTCTGGGTGGTTTATGTAAAGTGGGTTAGACTGGGGACTTGGGGCCACCAGAGAAAGTGAGAAGGCCCACCAGAACACCTACATTTGTGAAGGAATGACAATTTTTTTTAAGGGAAATTATGCCCACCATAAAAGAAGGTGCCTATCCTGTGATCTCCTATAATATTATTATTACACAGTATTTGTATAGCGCCAACATATTACGCAGCACTTTACGAAATCCATAGTCATATCACTGTCTGTCCCTGCAATCCATACCGATAGAACCATGGCCAGGTTTTGAACCTGGGACCTAATGCTGCAAAGACCAGAGTGCTAACCTCTGAGCCACCGTGCTGCCCCCATATGACCATATGTCAGCATATTCCTAGGGCCCAGCCTTGCGGTAGGCCGACCCAACCATAAATGTAAATTATTTTATTTTATCAAACATTTAGCATTAGATCTGAAAAAAAGTAATGATAACTTAAAAATTCCACTCACTTTCCACCCAGAAAGGGTGAGGGAGAGGGTGATAAAAGAGTGATAACATTTCTTACTATCAATTCGCTTTCTTGTTTTGTCTTAGTGACCATTGTCAACAGATCGGAAAGAAAAGGAAAAATTTGTTACCAGAACAAGAATAGAAAGTAAACTCCCAATCAGAACACTTGCATTGTTTTAATTTCTCTCCTTTGTTCGAACAAGAACAAGGCAAATGTTCTA
>NC_092864.1:37800063-37814068 GCF_032062135.1 Pyxicephalus adspersus | reverse complement strand
CTTCACAATGTAAAATACGAGTGAACGTGTTTGGGGTGTGGGGATTACGGTGTAACAATAGAACAGTAATTGTAAACATGAATACATAATCATTTATGGCCTCCATTGTTACCCAAGGAGAATCAATTGTATGTAATTTTATCCTTAGTTAATGAACTCTAATTGAAGTTTCTGTTTCCTCAAATGTTTCATTCTGTCACTTTTGGCTGCAGCAAATAAAATTGAATCTTGTACCTGTGTAGGGGGCTATGGATTACAGGAAATAAAGTCCTGAAAATGTTGATGTGTTCAAAGGAAATTGGAACAGTCTGACTTTTATTATCCTTCGTTGGCCAGGAGCCCCAAGTGTAATAACCTATACTCAAGCCTTAATTTTCTTTTACATCATTGCAAATGTACACTGAATGGTTCAGACTGGGCTGTCACTGTGCAGCTTGACACATAACTGGCTTACTGTCTCGTTGCAGGAGTGTTACAACAATCTATCCAGCACAAAATACAAAAAACAAACAAACAGATAGGTGACAATCTTTTAACTGCAGTCATTTATTTTTGAATTTCCCCTGCTGACAAAACAATCGATTTTGAATTCGGGTGATTGAAATTAATAGCTGAGATTTATTCCCTGCTGGGATAGGGTCTTTTCTCATTTGCTGGTTTCATTGACCAGGAACTTGATTCAGTTTGTGTTCTGTTTGTAACTAAAGAGTCTAGTACTCTTTTTCATACTTTTTAAAATGGCTACAAAGATAAATGTATACAGCACTATTGTTGGTACAACTCCATTAAAGTCTAGCTCCAGGATCTGCCAAAAAAAGTTTTTCCGCGGTGGGGTTACCCCTGTATATTGTAAGGATTGAATTCTTGTTTATGTTTTAGGGGGATGTAGGAGTAAGGTTACTTACCTCATTCCTTTGTTCCTATAGGCTGCATTCCCCTGGAGCATTCTCCATGGGCTGCAGATACAGGTGGCTGTAGTTCCAACTGATGTCATCATATCCTATGATGCAGGACCACTAATTCTTCCATGTTGGTGGACGACACCAGTGGTCTGCTCTCAACAGCTAGGTAGGATGGAGCGAAGCCAAACTGGCTAAACGAATATAAGGTAAGAAATCTACCTCTTATAAACCCCCTAAACATAAACAAACATTTAGTCCTTGCCCTTAACCACTTGGGATACCTCAATGCATGGGACATTTCAAGTAGATCATGAAGTTCACATTTAAAGTACTAAACTAAACTACTAAACTAAAAGTTTTTTTTTCATTTTTAACTTTTTAAAAAAGGGTTAAATCCACTGCTGGCATCTTTTATCTTTATTTCCTGTATTGTACGGGAATTTATAAGAAATCTCCTCGAAGGGAAACCAATGCTCTCTCTAATTTGTCTCATGAAAAAGGGAACTCCATTGAAAATTCTCCCCTCTATTCCCATTCTGGTGACAATTCCAAATTTTTGTTTTTCCTTTACATTGTTTTTATCTAAGGTTATTGGCTCAGTTGTTTTCCTAGGATGACAGCACAGAGCTTGAGATCAAGCACCATGTACCTGTATGCAAAAGGAATTCATTGTTTGGTTTATGCATTCCAATGTAAAACGATAGTAAATGCAGGTTCATCCATTCAGAGGTTAATTTCTTAAACCGCTGGCAATGCCTAAATTTATATCTTTAAAAGAAAAAGTAAGAATCCTTAAAAAATGTGAATATATTTAGAATTTAGGCTTCCTTTCTTTGCTTATGATCTGCCCTTCTTTCTGTTCTTTCCTCTTGCCTATTCTTTATTGTCCATTACTTATCAACTTCCTTTTTACTTCTTTCCTTTCTTTTCCAATTCCTTTGCTTTTCTTTTCCTTCCCCTTCTATTTCCTTTCATTTACCTTACTTTTTCCTTTTCTTTTCCTTTGCCTTACTTTTTCCTTTCCTTTACCTTTGCTTTCATTTTTCTTCCTTTGTCTTTCTCTTCCCTTTTCCATTTCCTTTTCTCTTTCCCTTTTCCTTTACTTTATTTTCCTTTCCCTTTTCCTTTTCATCTTTCCCTCCGTTATCCTTCTTTACACCCTCCTTCCTCTACTTCCTTCTTTCCTTCCTTCTTTCTTTCTTTCCCATTCCTTTCCTATCCATTTGCTTTCCCTTTCCTTTTCCTTCCTTTCCTTTCTTTCCCTTTCTCTTCCCTTAACTTTCTTATCTTTTCCTTTAATGTTTCTTTTTCTTTCCAGTTTCCTTTTTGTTTCCTTTCCCTTTTCAATTTCCTTTCTTTCTTCCTTCCTTTAACCCTTTCTTTCCTGTTCTTCCTTTCTTCCTATCATTCCTTCCTTCTTCCCATCCTTTCTTGTATTCTTTATAGGAAGATATCGGTGTAATGTTTTGCTTCATGTTTAATTGATAATGTAATCAGGTTTAAACATGTTAAACCCATTTATAGCGCTAATCTCTCTGACTCGCCCGCACAGTGTAATGATTCTGATTTAGTTTGTCACGTATGAAGAGAGATCATTTTTTTGTAACAAGATAAACTATTTCTGCCACCATTTCTGCTTATGATAATATAAATCCAAGCAGCGTTTCATCTTTGATTACTCACACGTTAAAGAACTCCTTCCTTTAACAGATAACCACCTTGTAAACACTGGAATCTCAGCAATTTATCAGTTTTTCTTTTAATTAAAACTGCAAGTAGAGTTTATGCTCTGTTTGATCCAGTCAACGTTTTATAAAATGGGTGGAAATACATTTCTTCTTCGATGCATGCCATTTCTCAGGTTTGTTGATGAAGTTTGTTGGATTTTTTAAAAGTACTACAGTTGTGAAATGAGAGAATTTTAACAGCTTCATGTCCCCTATACTTAGACTTTGCAAGTTGAAGCCTGTATGACACCCCAATATGAATGACCCAAAAATCAGAAAATGCTGGCCATTGGAGGTATTTCATGCTATTGTTAAGGTGTGTTTTCTAATTAAAATAAAAATATATTTTAAAGTGCATGTAAATCAGAACTTTTTCCCTATGTTTGGATAGGACAGTGATTTTTTTTTTTTTGCTGGCTGTGTTCCTCCCAGGCAACATAAGCTATTACTTGTTCTAGTGACTATTGTTATTAAGTTAGTTGGTGACTGTAAATTCACCTGTTGTTATGGGAGCAAATGTTCTGGTGACAATTGTACAAGTTGGGGGGATACTCTTAGTTCTTGCTTAGTTCTTGTTGCATCTGTAGGACAGAAGGAAACCTCTCTAGTAAGACATGGAAGTTGTAACCACTTTTTTTTTATCCAAAAACCAAAGTTAGGCTTTTAAATATTTTTGTAGATTATAAATAGAGGCTAACCATGCTGCAAAAACACAAATGCAGGGGCATTGGACCTGATTTATTAAAGCTCTCCAAGACTGAAGAAGATAGATATTATTGGTGAACATGGGTGATCCAACAAACCTAGAATTGATATCCTAAAAATAATTTTTAAATGCCACCCTCAGCCTTCCTCAGCCAATCCCCAACCCTATGGGACAAGTCTCCCCATTCAAAACCTCTAGTGCTCTCTGATTGGCTAAGGAAAGCTCCCCATTTAACATTCAGTGCCGGGGACCTTCTTGAATGCGGCTGTGGCTAGTGCAGGTTCGATCAAAGGGTTATTGTGGTTTGTTGGTAGCCCAATGGTTACAAATCTTTAGTGGTGGGCCAACTGGAATTAGGGGTAGTAGCACTATTCCGAAGGGTTGTAGCAGTGTCTGTCAGTATGGTGCAGCATTTAGCTGTATGTTGCATATATGACTTCCCTGCAGTTTACACCTACATCTCTTTGTATTCTATTTAATCTTGCCTCAATGGATTGTTTTAAACTCAGATTCAAGTAAAAACAAGGGGACATCTGACTTTAGTATCAACAGTTAACTTGTTGGTTTTACTTATTGCGTACAGTTGTACATTAGGCTGAGAAGGCATTTGAAACTTATAGAAAATTTTGTAATAACACAAATAAACAAATTAGCTACGCTGAAGCCTGTTAATTTATGGAGTCTAGCTAGAATGACTTTCTAAACAAACTTCTTGCCTGTAAATACAGGAAGCCCAGTAATGCTGGAAATTTAAATTATAGTAGGTGTTTAAAGACAGTTTAACGCTAATGACTGGTTTCCAGAAATTCCTCCAGAATACCATATTCTAATGAAGGAACTTACACAAGGGATTTCTTTGTGACATTTCCAGGGACCATGGAATCTCATTATTTGGAACATGTCTGACTAATGAGATATAGGGCTATCGTGATCTATTACAAAGATGCACAATCTGTGGGTCATGACTCCAAATCAATGTCACTTTATGCTCCAATTGTGTTATACATTGGATCGGGTTATAAAGCTTTCTTGGTGCACAGGAAAATAAAGATATGGGTTTGCCCAATGTCAGTGTTAACCAGATGCCAGTCCGCCAAACGAATGCCGCACCCCTCACCTATAGTAAGTCTCCGCTCAGCCTTGGGAGGCTATTTTGGCTATCCCAATGTATGGTTGCCCCCAGGACATTTGTAAGCAAAGGATGGCATCTGGGGAATGACTGACAGAGGACCAGGAGCCTTTAGATAATGCACTACAGGAGGTTCCAGCCAAGGCTGGTTTAGAATACAGAGCCAAAGGTCATACACAGGTGATCAGTCCACCAAATGAGGTATCCAAGGTAAGGACAAAAGTAAAGTCAGGGTCACAGGCAAAGGTCAGTTCACGCAGCACACAATCACAGGGCCAGGCAACAGGCAGAGTCAGCAACAGTAAACCTAAATAATAACACACCAGCAGCAAGTTAGTCAAGCCTAACACTACAACAGGCAACTGGCGACTGTGTGCAGAAAGGCTAAAAAGTACCCGCAGCCAATGGCAGAGCCAGTGACCTATCCACTCCTAAAGTCCCCTTCATCATCGCAGGATGCATGGCTAATAGGAAGCAAAATATGCTGCAAGCTGCTGAGCGGAAGGGAGGCAACTAATTCCTTGTTCTTCTTGCTGCTGCAAGCAACACCACTGGAGAGAATAAGCAAGCCTTGGTATACTGCAGGATCTACCAGATAAGCTCCTCCTGCAAATAGGAAGCAGTAAATTTAAATATGTAAGCCAATAGACACCAGAGTAATGCCAAGTGTACATCATCATCATAAATACCGAGTCATGCATTCCCCATACTCACTTTCAACTCAACAAGTTTGTGTAAGGAACCATTGCAAGCACTAAGCACTGGAGAACTTCCACTCTTACTTACTAATTGCTGGGTGAGTAATGACTTCCTTTCTGCAAACCAAGTTCCACAATAGCCATCCAGAATCCTAATAAATACATGTCGATCCCCCAAAAAATATAAAACAACTAATCCAACTTAGGAAATGTTAGAATGAGTATATTTGTTTTTTTTCATATTTTTGGAAAAATATGTGGTTCTTAGAATTAAAGGACAACTTTACTTTCAACTGTAACCTGATATATATATATATATATAGCATGGAGAATTCCTAGAAAATGTTCAGTATTGTTTGTGAGAAAGAAAAATGAACAATCCTTAATTTTTCTATAATAAATTAATTAATAAATCCAATGGGGAAAAATCTGCTTCAGTGACAATTTTCTATGGGGCCTAACTTTGCAGAAATTTTTTCCTATTTCCTGCTAAAAAAAAACACAAAGGAAAATCACCCAAGTGGAAAAAAGACACCAAAGATAGACCTAAGGGTGTTTAACCCTTCCTTACCTTATAAAAAAAGTTTGAAAGGCGTAAAAAGAAAAGATACATACAAGTATGCCTACAAAAACATCTGGTAAAAAAAAAGTTTGGCTGCAGTTCTAATACAATTCTCCACAAAAAATAAATTTTTATTTATTGAAAAAATAAATCATGAACCAAGGATATTTTTAAAGAATAATTTAAAAAAAAATGTAACTGCTTGTGGGGCCTTGGTGAAGAAGGGGTTAGTATCAACTCTGTCCAATAATATTTCCTTTGCCAGTTCGCCTTAACGGGGTTAAATAAGTCTGGGTAATTCAAAATAAACTTATCATGGATCGAATATCCACAGAAGGATCCTCTGACATCCCAAAGAACGATGCCGCAGTTCACCCTCCTCTTTAGTATGTCAAAATATTTTTTTTTTTGCTTTCATTCCTTTTTAAGTGAAACAGGATACAAAAAAACTATTAAGGCAATTAAATCTACAAATTCACAAAGCACTTCCTTTTTTTACAATATAAATACATTGTTGCACCAAGCAAATATGTATAGATCTTTTACCATCATTGCATTCTTGTCCCGTGGGATACAAACATTAGTACTCAAACAGTTTTATATTCTTGCTAAACAACATTCTCCACATGTATCTGATCATTAAAAATTCTGAGATTAAAAAAAAAAAAAACAGCCTTTTGTTTTATAGTAGAGAACAAGGTAGAATCTTGTCGTTGTCCCTGTAGATATTGTAAGTCCTCTGTTGTGTCATTTGTAATTGTTTGCAGTAAATATTTTAACAATTATCCTACTGCCAAAAAGGATACCACTAATTTTGCTGATCTCCCTGTCAGCAAATATGTGTTTTTCTTGTGAATTATCCTTACTGCAGGCTCCTAAATCCGGAGGGAGCTGAAAAACACACAACCGCCTCAGTTTGGGAATTCTGCAAAAATCTGTAACCATGGCGCTGTTGTCATTAGCAATCAAGTAATCTTGATAAAAAGAAACGTAATTAGCATTTGCAAAGAATATAATGCTAATTAAAAGTGACAAATTAGTCATCATGGCAAATGGCGCTGAAAATACAATAAAAATCCTGATAAAAAATAGACGGAGAAGATGGAATTAAAGTGAACCTGTGCTTCACCTATCTAAGCCAAAGCAGCAGCTGACTGACCCACCTCAAGCCGTTCCTATTTACCTATTTCACTCTTCTGCTGCCGCTACACCCAATACTTCTGGCCAGCATGTAAGTCTTCTTTTTACCATGTGACAGTGCTTTTGCTTCGTGATTGGCTGCTTTGGCACCCAATGCTGTTATGTCGGTGTAGTATACACTGGGTGGAAGCTTTGGGTTGTTGACTTTAAAGTGGACCTTTAAAAATGTTACACGTTTGCAAAAATAAATACAAAGTTCACCTATACACAAGTAACACAAGTAATGAAGTAATCCAAATTCAAATTGAATGTATTCATATTGTTTGAACATTTCTTTATTAGTTATTTTATTCTTCATATCTAGATTAGGGCCTCTGGCATTCTCCTGAAAATTTACTCAAACTTCCGATGGTTCTGCAAAATTTCGGCGAACCTATTCTGCGAAACCATCGGAAGATCGAATAAATTATAACAGGAGGATTCACAGGATTCCCTGGGAATCCTCCTGTTTGCTATCACCAGGGCACTAGAGGTTTATTAATCACTAGTACCCCATCGATCGCTTACTGTTCTCAATGAATGCTGCATTCATTGAGAAGATCCCCAGCACTAGAGGTTAAATAACCTCTAGTGCCCCAGGATCGCAGTGGATTCTCAGAGTTGCAATCATTCTTGCAGCTCTGGGAATCCTGTTTGCAATCCCCAGCACCCCAGGACAATTATCCCCATTTAAAACCTCTAGTGCTCCCTGATTGGCTGAGAAAAGCTTTCCTCAGCCAATCAGAGAGCACTAGAGGTTTTAAATGGGGAAACTTGTAACCCATTTAACCTCTAGTGCCGAGGATGCACGCTGAGCTGATCAATGAATGCAGCCTGCGATCTTTTTTTTTTTAAATTGTTTAAATTTTTTTATTATATATTTGAGCTTGATCAGCGAATTTACATCAGCCATTCTTGCTTACAACTTCGGTAAGCAAGAACGGCCAAATTCGTCGTGAGATCGAGTTTTAAAAACTCTCATGCTCATCCCTAATCTAGATTCTTTTGTCCTGTACTTAACAACTATGTTTTAGCATACCTTGTGTCTCTTCTTCTTGTACTTCATGGTATGATCATTCCTACACATCTTTGGTGAAGAAGTAAGCGCTTTTGATCTGTCATTTTGTGTATATCCTGTTATCATTTATATTATCAATGTTGTACAATATTTCTATTGTAACTTATGAACTATATACATTATCTTTGACACATTACATAGTCCCAAGGAATCCCCTGAGGTAAGTTCTTGTAAGTGAACCGCGTTGGGCTATGAAATAATCATTGTTATGCATTCTTACAACCCCATGTGCATTTTCTAACTTGGGGAAAACATGTACCAAGAGTGTATGTATGAGCTAGGACAACTTTTTGTTTACTATTTACTTTTGTCTGTTTAACATTTTTTTCCGTAAAGCCCATCTTTCTTCCTTCCTCCACTTGTAATACTATTTGAATTAAGGGCTAGACAAAACATATACAATTTGTATCTTTGATTAGTGACTCTGGGGATAGAACCAAAAAATAGTAGCCATTTATTAACAAAAAACACTTTATTGTAAACAATGCCATACAAAGTAACATTTTCTATGGGTCTAGGCCCTTCAGGTCTATGCCCCCTTTTAAATATTTGTTCCAAGCCGCAAATTTCCATACCAGCTGGAGAACACCACTTACCGCCTCTTCCAGTCCACCTTTTAAATGGGCCCTTACCATAAATCTGGAGATACCACACCTGTGATGGATCTCCTCACCAATCAAAACCACCCCCAAAATGCCTCTTGAGGACCTCAACCATTGCCAATCCAACTACTACCAAGGAGCACCATACCCACATGCCAAAAAATAGGGCGGGGTGAAAGGGAATCTCACACCCTATCTAATTGCTGCCCTACTTCCTCTACCTTTTAAACCCTCACCTTCTCCACCCTCATATCTCAAATTCTCCAATCCCTATCTCCCTCTTCTTCATCCACTTAACCCTACACTTGCCTGATCCCATTAGCCCGCGGTCATGCTGGCCTTGTGTGTTCACTCCTCCATCGTCAGCTTTAGGCCTCTCTTTTGAATACATTGGGCCTGATATATTAAAGCTCTCCAAGACTGGAAAAGATAGACTACCATGAGGGAACCTGGGTGAATCCGCAGACCTAGAATGAATTTGGTCCAGGATTAAAAATATCTGCTTAATAATAGGAAAATATTTTAGGAAATCCATTCCAGGTTCTCCCATGATGGTCTATACACTCCAGTCTTGGAGAACCTTATATAAATCAGGCCCATTTGTATTCAACAATTGTAGAGGCACCAGAATTTACATAAAGATGTTACCTGTTAGCGAGCATAAATAAATAAAACATTTTACATTTTGCCTAGGTTTTAGATCCATCCAAAGGGCAAAGTATCATACAAACTAGGTGACATAGACCGTAACAGATGGTGTTGGGCAAGATGTTATGACTAAAGGTATTTAGCCCATACATATGTTATTTGGTTTGGTTCTATTAAAATCAAGTCCTATTTGTCCTTTTGAAATTCTATTCAAATCAAACAACACCAAAATCAGACTGGTAACAATTGTAAATATTGGCTTGTAAGCCTCTGTCAAGGTCAATAGTGGGCAGTGTTTCCATTGGCTCGGTTTTGCCAAAGGAGGTCTCATCCCCTGACATACCACCAGCCAGTAGGAACACTGACTGCTTGACAACAACAACGGCTTATAAGCTGATATTTTTATAGGATACAAGTGGCAATGAACAAATTGTTATTGTGCACAGCATATGGAACCCACATCAACGTTGCTGTTTACTTTACCCACCATGTGTTTGGCAAGGTAAACCTAATTCTTCTCTAAATACATATATATTTGACCACAAACTTACCTATCGAATTTGTACCACACATCACTTGTGCCTTCTGTTGGTGAGTGTAACAAAGGACCACGTAGGAAGTGTCCCAGTGAATACCAGTCAAATGTTGCTTACCATGTCAACCCAACAGTTGGCATGGCAAAATGGTTTTCTCTTTGCTAAACAATTCTCAAAACCATATAGAGGTAGGTTCAAGCAGCTGTAGCAATAAATATTTTAAAACATACCAACTAATACAAAGGCTTTGTATTAAATTAAATAATAAAGGCAAACTCTAGACAGATATGCAAATGTGCATGCTATATTGCAACCATTTGCATTAGCTGATTGCTAAAAATATGTTTTAATGCAACCGAGGTGGGTACCTTCATTTGGCCTGTAATCAATCCCCTTATAGCAGAGTCAGAAAAGGAGAGGTTGTAATAGCATGGTGGGACAACCAGCTGTGTGTGAAACATGTTGATAGAAGGAGAGAGATGGAATTCTGTGCTGCTTCCCCTTTCACCATCTAGTTATTGGGTGGATGAAAGATACTAATAATTAAACACCACTGGATGGAAAGATCAGGCTCCCTTCGTATACTTGTAAAAATCTCTTGGTTGGACAGAAATACAATTCCTTGTAGGTGAAACATATACATTACATCTGTTAATCTGGAGTTCATCTTTAGGCGCCAAACGTAATATTGTTCCGAATAGTTGAACACAATCCGCAACATTTGTCCTCCAACATCCCTTGAACGCCATAAAATTATACAATGCTATCTTTTTAGTTTAATTTGGACTAGTGTTCAATTTCACATAATATATTGATATTTAATGTTGTGGGCAAAAATTCAAAACAAACAGGCAGAACATGCTGGATTCCTGTGAGTAAAAAGAATCAAAAAATTTCCAAAAAAAGTTTCCAAAAATAAAACCATTTATACATATTTGAAGCCAGAATTGAAAAAAAGAATAAAAAAAATAAAAAACAAAATAATATTTTAAAATATTAAGAATATTTATCAAAAAGTAATAAAAATAATACATAAATAATACACAATTCCAAAAAAAACTGTACACATCTCTACAAATATAAAGAGTTTAAAAAAATTTAAAACAAAAAAATGTATATTTTTTTCCAAAAAAATCATACATGTCTCTACAAATACAATAAAAAAATTAAAAAAAACTTTTTTTCCCAAAAAATAAAACCTTGCATATATTTACAAATACATAAAGAGAATAAAAAATGAGTAAAAATATAATATATAAAAAACAATTTTGTCCAAAATTAAAGCTGTACACGAACACAGGATGAAAAATAAAAATAGAGAGAATATAAATATATATATACTGTATATTATAAAACCATACACATCTCTACAAATATAAAGACAAAATAAAACAAAAAACTATTATTTCTTTTCCAAAAATAAAACCAAACACATCTCTACAAATACAAAGATCCTGCAAACAAAAAAAAATCAATTTAAAATTGGACTTGAGTCTCAATTACAAGCAGTAATCCCCGAACACTTGAAATGTAAAGTAGAGTTTATTAAACTTTAAAAATGTTATTACATCCATGACTATAGCTGTCTTTACATTCACCGGGAGACTTGGCTAGATGATATATGAGCTTTTTTGGTCACATTCCGTCCCGTTCTAGAGGCTACTGGATATCAAGCTGGGAGGTCGAGGATGTACCCCTAGAAAATATCACCTCATTAGGACACGTTGTAATATGTTAAAAAGGATATTGAGGTTAAACAGATGGGTTGTAGAACCTTCGTGCTTTAGCCCTTTAGATTTACAGCTGTATATAAGTTAAGATAAACGTTCAGTCTATTAAATAAAGTAATTGACTTTTTTTTTGAGATGATCTGCTCTATACCAAGGAGAGGAAGAGACCTTAATGTTGCCGTAAAACATGCGAAACGTTTGGGGTTTATTAGGCTTTGGAAACGTTTAAATGAAATATGGGAGAAAAATCTATTTATCTGTTAGACATCGGTTTACACAAAAAGGACATTATAGTCTGTATGCTACCAGGTGGAGGTTTAGAAATAGATTTTTAAGAAATCCTGTTTTTTTTTTTTTTTTTGAAGCGTTGAGGCTATTATAGATCTGGGTACAGCATGGTATACTGTGCCTGTATTAATATTAACTTGTATTTTTAGAGCACCAATGTATAATGAAGCGTTGTAGAAAGCCATGTCACTAGCTGACCCTCAAAGTGGCTCACAATCAAATGTCCCTACCATAGTCATATGTTTAACACAGTCTGAGGGCAGTTTTGAGGGGCCAATTAAACTACATAAGTGTTTTTGGAAACCAGTGTGCATGGAGGATACCCACACAAACACAGGGAGAACATGAAAACTCCATGCAGATAGAGTCCTGTTTAAGACTTGAACCTAGGACTCAAGTAGTGGAACTACAAGAGTGCTAGCCACTGTGCCAACCATGAGCAGAAGAGCTCTGAGGTCCATTGCCATGCTTGTAATGGGGTTCATCTTTGTCCCATTTCACATATATGGATATTTTTGCTTATAATTGATCCTTTTAATATACCACTGAGTTTTATTTGTATGATAAGTGCAACACATACCTGATCCTGATGCCCTGAACTTGATGAGACAAAATTCTTGTGATTTGACAACTGATGGTGTGCCATACTACCTACTTTGTTAAGAAGAATAGAAGAATAGTAGTCCTACTACAGTCAAAAACAGTAAAAGTAGTCCTACTACAATAAAATACACATTGATTTTGCCAGAATTCCACTGCTTTGCTATGCAAACTTGAGTATTATTAATTTTTCCAGCCCCATCCAGTTCACCTTTAGAAATTACAGGACATCTCCCCATATTATGAAGAAGTTGGAAGGTTATATGGCCATAAGTTGTTTATATTTGGTTATAATTTGGTTATAATTTGAAATCACTGCTCCTACATAAATATTGTCCGGTGAGTGTTGTCATCCTAGACCAGGAAGTGTACTTTTTTGCAAAAACATAAAATGACAATGCTTGTGACTAAAAAGACCTTATAATCTCAGGTTACCAGGATGGGAGATCAGAATTTTTATTTGTTCCTGAACGATTTGCAAAGTACTGATGCCAGGATCGGAATACCCCATACTTCTTGGTCTGCCACAGAACATAAAAGAAAATCCCTGAAAAAAAATGAGTAGAAATCACTTCTTCAGGTGTGAAAGATTTCCCTTTTACTCCTTTTTCTGTGACAGTGGTCACCATAACAAAATAATAGGCTGATTCTTCCCAGTAGAGATACAAAAAAGGTAATTGGGTCCATTCACACCTCTCCATTTGTGATGTGTTACAGGAATCTTTATACTACAACCTTAACATGTGCTAGCACGTTGGGATTGATTTACTAAAGGAATATAAACTGGTCACTTTGTGAAGGGAATTATATCGATGTTATTCTTGGCTTAGTGAAAAAAAAAATTGAAGCTCTACTGACTTCAAATATCCAATCATGTGCAAGCCAAGATCTTGTTGTTTTAGATTCACAAGATTGGCATTCTTTGCAAAGCTCATTTTATCCATTTACTCTAACCTATGTGAATGTCCAAAACTCTTTATATATTTTAGTTTATATATTTTCCCTCCCACCTTATAAGTAGTATACAGGTAGTCCCCGGGTTACATACGAGATAGGGACTGTAAGTTTGTTCTTAGGATGAATTTGTATGTAAGCAGGGACAGATTCATTATTTTAATAAATGCAATTAGGAAAGATGTTTGTCTCAACATAATATTAGGCAGTGTGGTGTCAGTTACTGTAATAAATCCTCACTGTGAGCTAATCACAAACAAAGCAAAAAAAAAAAACCTCAATGGATCCTAGACATTCATTAACTTCTGGAGCAAGCTGTGCTTTGATTTGCAAAAAGAAGCCTCAAGCCTCTGTCCTGCACACAAATGAGCAGGGATGCCCTGTTTGTATCTAGGAGTCATCCGTATGTCAGATGTCCTTAACCTGGGGATATACTGTATATATTTATCTTCCTCCCACCTACCAGATGGGTTTGGCTGAGATTGGGCCATAGTTATAAAAGCAAGTGGCTCCTGGAACAGTTTCAGCAGATTCTCCTCAAGCCAAGTTTTATGGTGCAGTGGTGCAGTTGTTCTGTAATTGGGAGGAATCATCTAAGGCAGGGGTGTGCAACCTGCGGCTCCGGAGCCGCATGCGGCTCTTCAGCCTCCTTGTTGTGGCTCCCTT
>NC_092864.1:37768106-37798865 GCF_032062135.1 Pyxicephalus adspersus | reverse complement strand
TTGCGGCTCCAGACTATTTTTCTTTAGTGGAAGAGGAGGCAAAACGGCTCTTTTGATAGTAAAGGTTGCTGACCCCTGATCTAAGGTGTGGTAAGAATTAATAGTGGTTACTAATATAGGTTGATGTTGTTCCCAAGTTGTTATTGTGTTGCTGAGAACAATCGATGGTGGTAGTAGACCCCAAGTGGTGAGGTGGTTATGAGCTTTGCCTTTGAGGACCTTCAACCTGATGGGACTAATTAGTGAGAGGTTTTGGTGGAATGTCCTAATATTGGCTGGAAGGTTAAGCTGATGGGTTTAGAAGGTTATATAAACATGATGTTGTGTAGTTTATTTTTTGAGATTTGTAAACTATTTTCAGCCATTTGACCCACAAATTATGTGTGAAATGATTAATGAGATTGGGGCGGGGGTCTAAACACAGTCTACCCAAATATATAATTTTATTTATTTATTTTGGTAGATGATGGAGAATTAGGCTATGTTCACACTGGCCATGAGGTTGCAGGGAGGTTACTGCTTCCTCATGCCAGTGAACTGGTGCCTGGGGGAGATGCTACCTGTAACTTCTCCCAGCAGCCGCCCCAAAGAGAATGAAGTGAGGTGCCAGTGAGCAGTACCAGTACTTCTCACTGCCACCAGCTATCAAAAGAACCAGCATTATAGTACGAGTGGCCGAGTGGCTAGAAAGGTGCCAGGAGCCATAGGGGATTGCTCAATCCTGAGGCCAGTTTGAACCTGCTCCTAAAGCAAAAAGATGAAAACAAATGTAATATGTTTCCTACCAGCCCTACATACCTATGTTTCTTTTGATTGATGCAATGACTTCTTATGACATTTTAAATCCTCAGCTTTCTCAGGATCTCACCATAATGTGATGCCACCTTCTCCTACATGTGGCAGGCAGAGGTCAGGTATAAGGTAAGTATACTATTCTCCCAATTTTTGTAAATGTGTGTGAAATGCTGCTTTTTTTTGTCGTAATACACTTCCTGAGATTGGGGAAAATTCTGAACTATCAAGGAACAATATAACGTTTATTGTATTTGCTGGATACAGTAACATCACTGCTCATACGCCTGTATGTGAATCCCGCAATCTGTTCGCACAGAACCACCCAGGTTTAAGATATATATATAAATGTAAAATAGATGACTTGCTTGCACTTTCAGGTTTAAACAGATTTTGACACATTTTATGAAAAGAAACAGATATCATTGAACGCTTGCCAGCTACTTCGCTCCAAGAGCTCATATGGAGAGACAGTTCCTTTTTCAATGTTCGCAACAAAGTGCAGAATGAAAGAATGAAAGGTTACATATATATATTATTGTTACTTTTATTGTATTAACTTTTATTGTGCCATCATGCCAAGTATGTGTTAAGAACAAAGATAAATGAATAAAAATAAAAACATTAAGTACTGTTGGTAGCAAAATAATAATAAAAAAGTCTTTCTGCTACCCTAAGTTTGTAGATCCTGAAAAATCACAGAAATATCTAAAATGTACTGTAAGATGTAAACCCAAACAATAAAAGATCATAGAGAATTGATTATGTTTATAATGTTTTTGGAGTAATTAAAACTATTTTATATAATAGATCAAAACCACCATTGTCATATCTCTATTTTATATAATACCTGATACTACTGCCATGAAAGACCTTGTTCATACAGTTACATGGTGACATTGCTGGGCTAGTGTCTCCCAATGGCACTGACACCATTTTATATAGGCGTCCTATGGAGACTACTGGTGGCTCTTTAATAAACATTACAGGTGTGGTTCAAATTTGTGATCTAAGGGACACTGTCCTTGAGAAATGCCATGGAGTGCATAAAGACATGGATTTGCAGTTAAAAAGCTCAACTAAAGCTACGTACACACTTCCAATTATTATCGTTGGAAAACGAACGACGAACGATCCTGCACGATATCTACGAACGATCGTTGCCCAATCGATCGTTCGTCGTTCGTTCGTCGTTCATTTTGAACGATAAAAATTGGAAGTGTGTACGCACCTTAAGGGCAAAAAGGTGTAGCAATAGATTTTACATTTATGATAACAGTTTTATCTTAAATATTGATCTGAGCCAACTTGGTGGCATATTAGCTCTCTGTACCTTTTAGCAGAGCCCACAGGACCAATGCTTATGTTTATGGTCATGTGATCAGCAAGTATAGGAATTTAGACAAGTATCTTCTGCAAAACAGTTAAGTATTAGAAAAGGAGGATTGTTTTCTTTTGTGTCCACTGTAATTCTACCTTTATCAGTTATCACTGTGACCAGCACCCTTGTCACTTTCTTTTACCTGTGGCAATTATAACATTTTGGATTTCCCCTTTAATTCTGTTCCATAAACAATGGGCATTCATAGAAATGGGCCAAAGTGCCATGGTTATATTGGGTACAGGTTCATGAAATTTTATAGGCAAACCCCATTACAATGACAGACCATGGCTAAGGCAAATAGAAGAAATCATTCCAGTTGGCCATTGGTTGTTTAGGACAATACCACCCCTAACAGCCAATGGAAGCACTGCCCACTAGGTATCTTACCATTTGGTTTATTGTGCCTGATTTATTAAAGCTCTTTAATGCCAGAGACTTGTTATTTTTGAACAAGAGAACACATAGCCCAAATCCTGTCTCTTTTACCAGTGAACAGGAAAACTTGCAGCAGTGGGGGCAGTAACATGAATTAAGCAAGATTTCCAGCCATTGGGATGGAGACAGAGGAGAAGAAAACTACCCTGTCATCACCCACAGATCTGCCTTCTGCCATTTATAGTTCCTTTCCCTGGTCCTAGGCTAGAAAGGTGGCTAGTGTTCAGATTTTAGTCACTAAGACGGGTTTCTAAAATGTTTGATCTCCCACAACTTTCCATAATGGTGATAAAGATCTTTAGAACAAAGAAAGAGAGTAACTCTCCTAGGTGGAAACACAGAAATTTTGCGACTAGTTTTGGCTTTCACTAATCCCTAACACCAAAAACATTTATCCTGGGCCCCAACAGTAACCTAATAGGCACTCCTTGGAGTTCTTTCACAGCTATGGCATGTGACCCCAACAGGCAATCATTGCCTAGAGAACCTTTGTGTTTGACCACCTTCAGTGTAATATACTGGTGCCAGAATTTTCCAATCTGTATTTTGTGAACTTTTTCAGCTATTGTGTCAAAGAGACTAAAGAAACAATTTTACTTTTCCACTTGGAAAAAAGAAGGGCAAATAGTTATTTTTGTAGAATTTCCTATTCCTTGTAGAATGTACATTAGAAAGAATCATGATTAATCCTGTTGTTCTTGGCCCCCGGAATACAAGGCCTATAAATGCTGTCATCACAGGGAGCTTAAGATAAAGGATAAAGAGTTGGAATGTAACTGCGAGCGTCGTTTTCTGAGAACATTGCTGGGAATAACCTGAAAGGAGAGCAAGCTGCCTGGGAGCAGAAGGCACTGTGGGAAGAAAAAAAGGACATAATGCCTGGTCATTGACCTTCTCAATGTACCTTCATCAAATAACACAGTCAGAGATTCAGCTGTTAAGGACAAGGAACTCTTAGATTTAAAGATGATTTACCCGTCCAGATTAAACAGTCGTTGAGTAAACAAAAAAAGCAACTTGCAACTATCCAAGTGAAATGACTCGCAGAACACAGGAAGACGTAGAGTGTAGATGAAAGATAAGGCCAAATGAAGCCATTTAGTCTGCAGATGTGCTAAGAATGGTCACAGGCAAACAGACATTCAACCAAAAATGTGTTTTCTCGTGCCTTGGCGGCTCAAGTTCAATAGACTTTAATTTTCTTTGGATTTTGCCAATGCATAAATTCAGTGTACATACCTAATAACCTTTTTAAAGTGAGAAAAGAAACACTTTTTCATTGGACATGTGAAGACCAAGGACACCACAACCTCATTTACCATCACAACCCTGTTTTTTTTTTTTTTAAAAGTGCTTTAATCTCCAGGACTTTTTCATTGAACTACATCTTTAAAATAAAAAATGTGATTTTGAGGGTGCATGAAAGCTTTAGTGTAGGAGAAAGTAACAGCATGTCTTTAAAGCCACCAGAGACCCCCATACACTCACCACGAAAAAAAATCAGAATCAGATCAAGAAATTCCCAGTTCACTCAATTCAAAAATTCTGAGTCAGAATAGATATATTGCAATAGAAATGTTTAAATGGGCTAGATTTAAAGCCTATTATTTATTGGCTCAGCCAATTTAGCTAGTGGCCATTAACAGCTGTCCGCTAACTGGATTGACTGTGGGGCTCAACCAGGCTGCACTGATGTAATCTGTAGCCCTGTGTAATAGATAGGTGTACCAATGTGGCAACCTGTCATTGGATGGTCAAGAACTTGGTGCTTTTGCCTCCACCTTAGAGAGCTCTAATTCCGAATTCAGATCAAAGTCAAAATCAACTCTGAGTGGAACTATGCATTGGATGCTCCTTGTTCTTTTACAGCTATGGCATGTGATCTGATCCCCCTTGACAGTCCCGGATAACAAACAACCACTAGGCTTGACCACTGCTCTCCAAAGTGGTTAACACAGCTGATCTTAGCACTGGCAAGGACATGCAAGGAAAAAGGTAACAATGGAATTGGGAGGTCAAAAGATTTCTTTTCAGGTGCATTGTCACATTGCCATGCAGGGACTGATCATTTTTTATTAGATGTCTGTAAGTCAGATGATCAAAGGACAGGGGGATTTGGTTAAAACAGTTGGAAGCTATTTTGGACTATGATCAGTTTAAAACATAATTAGTTTTAATTATATTGTTTAAAGAATATGGAAAAAATTTAAACCTCCGTAAAGTTTTTAATTCTGGTCTGACTTCTGTCCTTTACACCCAGTAAAGCTGGAGGCACCAAGAAAAGGCTTTCCAGCTGACAAAGGTAAAAGCAGCATCTTCTGGTTCTTAGGTAGGACTTTCATGTGTAAATTCTCAACTGATGGGCTAGCACATAATATCAGAAAGAACAAAAAGTAAAAAAAAAACTCCAGTTTACAAATATTTCAAAAATAAATTAATTTTGTGATTTACCATTCGAGATTATAATCACATTTTGTACATGAATCAAGATTTACAAAATAGCTGAAAATATCACATTATTTCTCTTTGACATGGATGAGTCATTGGTCCTCATATACACAAATGGAAAACGGAAATATTTTTCCGTTTTCCAGGTCATAAATAATTTAATTTTGACATATTTGTAAGCAAGCATTGCAGTTGTGTTTTCTAGCAATACTACCTGAGATGGAACAGCTGCCTTTTATAGGGAAGGAAACTGTTGATGGCCCACTGCCCCTGTCATTGAAACCCATCTGAGACCCAGAGGAGAAGAAAAAAACAAAATTGTAAGATTTTCTCATGGCTCTACCTAAACACAGAACTTGGCAGCGTTCGTTTACTCATAATCCTCAGTGAGGGAGATGGAGGGCGGATATTTTTCCTACAAGCCCTTGTATAAACCTCACCAGTCTCCTGGTATTTATTTTGTGTAATGCCGAAAATCATAAACAGATTGGACAGTCAGCATTGACTTTTTTAACAGGAGGACCTCTCCCTGAATGAGGTGTAAGGGTTGCCTTATAAAAACAAACTTTATAGGTAACATTCTGGCAAATTACTTATCTCACTCTCTTATTTTTTTCTTTGCTTTTTACTTCTTTTTCTTCTCTATTTTTTTTACTTTAAAGAATGTTTTCAAAATTTGTTTGCTTTAAAAGAGAACTCCAGCCAAGAATTGTGGGTGTAGGAACACTCGGATACTTTTTCACCCAAGAGACTCTAAAATATGATGAAGCATTAAAGCAGAACTCTAATATTCCAGGACTTTAAATGCGACATTTTACTGGCGTCTTCTGTGAGCCGTTTTTTTAATTCCCCCTCTCCACTATAACCACCATGCACTTTCATGTGTATACATTTATATTTATAAATATATATATAAATTAGGTATGCATTGTATTTTATGTATGTATTTATATGTTTATACCAATATACTGTGATGCTATATGCTATAATATATTTATAGTTTGCTATAATATATTTATAGTTTTCATCTTAGGTGATGGATTTTCCTTTTCTGGTCATCACCCAAATGGATTAATGCCTTTTTACCGCCTGGAGCTATACCTTTTTCTTTTAGCACCGTAAAAAGGTCATACCTGTATTGACTTTTGTTGGCAAGTTTCCAATATTACTCTGCAATCCAATGGAGTCCAACTTACAGTACGACCCCTACTTCCTATATTTTTAAATATAGCATTTTTTATGAAAACTAGATGGCATATTATATAAATGCAGTGAAACTGCCACACTTAATGACTGGCTCACCTCAGCTCTCACTGCTGACCTAAGTAGAGAAAACTTGTACAGTTCTGATAGGTACACAGCTTGCATTTTATGAATTGGCTGGGAAATGTGGGCTGCAATGTGCAACATGGGTGGAGCCTAACTCTCAGCCAAAAGCACTATGCATGTCCTGAAATATCATGAAAACTCACAAGATTTTCCAGAAATGTAACGATTCGATTTCAGTGTTGGTGATGGTGATTCAGGTAATTCTTATTGGTGCATTTTTAAAAAGTGCAAATGGTTGTAGAATATTTCTTTTAACCTATATTGCACCTGTTGAAAAAATAGCTTTATTTTCTTAGATATACAATCTGATACAATGTTTGCATCTCTTAGGTAACAATGCTTAGAACTCCCTCTTTGGACCTTAAACAGTTGGAAGGATTGCAGGCCTTTTCCAGGGAATTATAGCAATACCGTCCAGTATGTTCATCATTAGCACTGTATAGCCGTGTACAGCCGCTCCCTGTCAATCATGTCTGAGGAGCCCACCAGGAGCTTAAAGTTACAGGTTAAAGGTTACATCTGTCTGCATGTCAATGTCTGAAGGTAGACTGCTTTCATTTACTGCTTTTTGTGTCTCCCGAAGACTTAGTAACTGTGTTCCTTTATCTTTATTTGCTTTATTCTATGTTTTACAATGCAGAGTTGGGTGCTTATTACTGCTTTGTGAGTATAATAGTATGCAATGTGTTGCAGAGCTGTTCGGTGTCTGAAGAAGATGATATACATATGTAGATGGTCTGCAGATATCACTTGTTTTATATATTTTTGTCTCTTTGGACTTCCCCCAATTTTCCCATTTATAATTATTAATATTAATCACAAGAGATATTTAAACGCATATTAAAAATGGATTAAGGAAAGCAGGGTTTCCTGGCATAACACAGTCATTTATTTAATGTTGCATACAAGGTATAGCACATATTTATTTCCATATTGGAATCTTGTATAGATTTTCAATATTAGATGATGTAACATTAAATAAATTACTGATTTATGCCAGAAAACCTTGCTTTCCTGAATCCATTGTTAATAGGTGTTCAAATGCTTATTGTTTTAAGTTTCCTAAGGGTTGGCTATACCACAAACATTACCTCTCTTTAGTTACACATCTCTTAATATACAGTTATTAATATTAATTCCTTATTTATAAAGCACCAATAGATATTGCAGCACTGTACAATAAATAGGGGCTGTAGATGACAAAGTATGCAACAACGTGCTCCAGCATAGACAACATTGTCCATACCCTAGGATGGAACAGCCTCCAAGTAGGGGCCAAGGGATGCCAAGAGTGATTTCATTGAACTTCACCGTAAAATTTCCTTGGAAAAATCATCTTATTTTGCTGGAAAAGTTATAAAATAAAAAAAATTGCATGAATCTGTTGACTCATAACAAAGTGGAACTAAAGTTCCACTTTTAAGAATACATGGTCAGGCAGGTCATTATTGCAGAAAAGGAAATCTGATGTTGCTTCTGCAATATTCCCCCTTACCCCCCTAATCGCTCTGAGTATCCTTAAAAAAGCTGAGCTGCACATGCGCAGCTTCAGCTTTGGTTGAGAGGTTACCCAACTATCCCAGCTCCCCCTGCATGTGCCAGGAATAAATACAATTTCGCTCACAGGAGCCGGAGTTACATCATCCCAACCTGGCCAATCAAGATGGCAGGAGATCATGCCCACCAGAGAACAGGAACAGGTCAATATCACCTATCAAGGTTTAGTTCACTAATGTACACTAAAAATCAAGAAATGCTTAAAATTTGTTGTTAAAAAATTTACATTAAATAAAAGTTGTCAAAAATTAAAAAAATGAAGGATTTCATAACCCTCAAATATTTCTAAGCTTTTTGAATCCCAAAAATGTAAATGCTTTAAAATTCTTTAGGGCTTGTTCCTTTCATCTGTCCTCTATATGCATGAGGTTATAAACAGGACCCACAGTCCAGATTGAAAACTTTGTGATTGGGAAAGAAATGCTGCTGCAAATATTTGTGCATCTATTTTATATATTGGTTCTCTTGTTGTGGTACCAAAGTGGAAATAAGAAGGTTGAAGTAAGGTGGTGGTAAGTGGAAGCACAACTAAGGGTAAGCAGCTTATACTTTGCATGCTACATTTACTCATTTTCATTTCGTCAAAATGGCAATTTGTCAAATATTCCATTTTTTACTGAAATTTACCAAAATTTTACCGTGCTGCTAGTCCCCCACGCTCTTCTATTCTCACCTTGAATGTGATCCCTCAAATATTTGATGGTATTTGGGGCAAGCAAGTGGCTTCTAGGCCAGCAAACTCTTTAGGTTCACATGAGGTCACATGTTTCTCAATACCTGGAAGCACTGGGTGTTGTTACCAACAAGTGATTAGCTGTTAGACCTGAGATCTCTCCCAATGGGCCTGATATATTAAAGTTCTCAAAGGCTGGTGAGGATACGCTTTCCCATCAGTAAAGCTGGGTGATCCAGCAAACCTGGAATGTATTTTTTAAAAGTAATTTGCTATTTGATAGCAAAAATTTTGAGTCCTGGACCAAATCCATTTCAGGTTTGTTGGATCACGCAGCTTCACCTATTAAAGTGCATCTTCTCCAGCCTTGGAGAGCATTGTTTAATCAGGTCCAAAAGATTGGTAGTCAATAGTTTTTTTCTACCTGAAAGAACTAGGTTTTGTCACCAACAAGTTATTGGCTGCATGACCTGGAGATAAGGTCACATGTTGGAGTAATGACTCCAACCTTGGAAAGGGGAGGGGGGGCACACTTTAGCAGACAGATTACATCAGCAAGGTGACAGTGCCTCTTTAAATTCTCTTTGAGTTCTTCTTTAAAATATTGTCCTGCAAATAGGTCAGTAAATAACACTGAAAAAAATAAAAAATTAAAAAAAAATATTTTAGTTTTTCGTATGGTATACCATATCAAGTCACTGAATAAAGCGGTCACTTCTTAATCGTATCTTTTTTTTTTGGAAAAAAAAAATGCTGTCTAACACGTATCTTAAGACTCTCCTGTTAAAGAAAGGAAAAAAATAAAAAGTCCCTTCAGGTACGAAGACTTCTAATGGTCTTAATGCATTTTCAATCATGCATAGGGGTCATTATTAAGTAGCAATGTTGCTTTAAGTGGTCATTTAGAAAAGTCATTTCCCAGTAGGGCATGGTTCCCATTAGGACCTGGGCATATTAACGAACATCTGCTGTCTACAGCAGGAGGCCCAGACAGGATCCCCGAGACAGCTTTAGCCATCGGCTGCCTGCAATTCTGATGTATTAAGACACAGATATCAGTCAACATGAAACAAAAGACAACAAAATTACCAAAAAATGTTTTATGAAATTAGAAAGATTTAGTTTAAAAGAAGTTAATAGGATGCTTGTACTGGAGAATGTCATTCCATCACAATGTTAAAGGAAAACTATAATATATCCAGCAGGAAAAGTATTATTATTATTATTATTATTAATATTATTATTATTAATAATAATAATAATAATAATTATAAAAAACTGTATCTATAGCAGCAACTTATTACACAGTGTACACATTAAATAGGGGTTGCAAATAATAGACAGATACAAACAATGACCCAGGAGGAGGTGAGGACCCTAACCAAAAGAGCTTACAATCTAAGAGTAGGAGGAGAGTAGTACACAATAGGAGGGAGATTTTTTTTTACTTATTACTGTTTTGAATATCTATTAGTTTTTGTTTTTTGTTTGTTTTTACTATCCTATAGATATTATCCTTATATCTGTAAATACGCCCTCTAGTGATTAGCTGTATAACAATAAATGTGATAGGAATGTGATAAGGAAATGATAATAATAAAAAAAAATGCAAACAAGTAGTCTTTTTATTGCAGATATGCAATTTCTCCTTTGCAGACTAAATCACTAGCCTGTCCCCAGATGTCTTTAGCATATACACTGAAATTAGCATACTGGGGGGGGGGGGGATTTTTTTGGCCAGTCAATGTGGCCAAGCAGTTCAAACCCAGTCGAAGAACCAGGTGAAGATTTGGCACTGAAAAGGAAGCAAGTTCTATTTTAAAAGAGATAGGCCCTAATTGAAAAGGGTGAATCTAACCAGCAGGGGCAATACAGCAACAGTACTAAAATTGATATACTTTATTAACCCTTTGTAATCCACACATATAGAGGTGAAAAAAATACAATCACCTAGTTATGGGGTAGGCATAAAAGCTTCACCTCCAGAAAAGGGGGTGGGGGGTGGCACAAAACTGCAGGATCTGCAACCAATGCTGCTGAAGTACTTTGAAGGTGCACTTTAACCTTTTGTTTCGGTCTTGGGCAACTTTGTCTCAAAATTAAAAGTGTATAATCTACACAACCAGGACCAACATGCTACACCAAAAAAAAGGAGGAAGGAGTGCAAGAGAGATTCAAATCTGAAAGATAAGTTTGGGGTTTGTATGCTGTTATTTTGAATTTGCAAAATTAAAAATCATGAATTATAGGCATGCACCAATATAGTTCAATAATCTTACGATAGGTAAGCACACACCTACCTTTGTGGTGCCCTCCAGTAATGGCAGGTCCAGATCCTCTCACTGCTGCATATCTTGAAGCTGCCATATTTGCTGCCCACTCTACTGGGTCCTCTGTGAACCTCTTCAGCCATTGGGCAGCCACTGAGGAGGTAACCCTTGCACATGTGTAGGAGGCATGCGTCTTAGGCATTTAGTTTTATTCCCAGCACTGGCATGAACAGAGCTGGGCCCTGTGATGGTGATGCATAAACTGTGCAGTGTCAACAAAAGGAAAGGCAAAATAAGTATTCTACCTTTCCCACTGTTGTCACCATAAAAAAATAATAAGAAACATTAATTATGCACCAAAATAATGCCATTCTGAAACGCAAATAGAAATAGTTGCAAGGAAAAAAAAACTGTGAAAAATCTTAAGAAAAAAAATTGCTTAGGATACATAATGATTTAGTTTAGATGGTGCCCAATGGAGACCAATAAAGTTTTTAGTTTGGTTAACACCCCTTTAAATCAATATATTACAAAAATATGTCACCAAAAATTGGGCTTTTGAATACACCACGACCAAAAAGAACAGTTAAAACATCAATTAATTATAGTAAAATATTAAAAATACATAACACAAATACTTTTTTAGAAATTACATTGACATGACATGTGATATTTATTTTTAATATTGTTCCATATTTATTTCCATAATAAATGCATGTTTTTACTGTTCTTTTTAGTTGTGGTGTAGCAAAAAGCCCCATTTTGGTGATGTATTTTGTTATACACACAATAATTTAACAAATTAAACTATATTCCTTTAAGGTTTACATTCACATTAAATAAATGCAGGCTGAGCCCTCTTATGTGAACATTTGGATGTGTTTAAAAAGTCAGATTAAAACTCAATGAAAAAAAATGACAATTTCTCCTCGATCATTCAGCAGCTCTCACATACCCAGTGAATGCAGGAAAAAAAATTGTTGGAGATGATTTCTTAGTAACTAAAATTTGCTTTTAAAAGGAGAGGGATAAATCAAATTAAGAGGTTTATGGCATTTTCCATGTTTCATACCGAGAGGAAATATTACACATCCGAACTATTAAGTCAACAGTTATGCATTAAATTGCTCTCAATGTACTGCTGATGTGCTCGGCCTCTGAAGTTTGTATTGCAGTATATAATATATATATATATGTTATGGATAATATTAGCAATTGAAATAGTGCCAGTATTATCTGGATACTTTTAGATTTTCCATTCAAATAATTATTTTTTAAACCTGTAATTTTTCTGCGGTCAGCGTTGGATTTTCACCTCAATAGATCCACAGGAGAGCAGAATATTGACCCTTTAAGCCCATGATCCCATTAATTTGGCAAAAAAATGTATTCTTCCCTGGTGCATCCCATTTATTATTCTGCTTGCAGTGGTTAGACAAATAAAGATTTATATGAATGGAAAATAAAAAGGGTTCTGGAAACCCTTCTACCTCCACCTAATATGTATTATATACCTTGCAGAACTCATAAGATCTTTAAGAGTCCAGCAAATTTAAACTTGTTTTTAGTTTAAAATGACCCTTTCAAAAATGGGTGAATGTTGCTTCTGATGGAAATGCTATCATACACTTTGACAATCCATGTCTTTTACCTTATGTTGTAACACTGCAGCCTCCATCAGATTCATTAGCATTTGACATTTTTGGCAGTGTTGGATATATATGTCCCCTGACACTTGCTGTTGTTTCATACACTGACCCCTATGTAATGGCAAAACATGGCACTGACACAAGGTTTGAAGAATGGAACCAATGGGGAGCCAGGGACTACCAAAAAGTTTGGTATACCAGCTGATTTGTTGCTATGTACTATCAGCTAGGAGAATACTTTATTTGTCTACACATAATATTAGTTTCAACAGGACTTACTGTATAGTGATTAGAAGTATCTATTGCTTTTACCGTAATAACTGCTCTACTTGGTATCACTGCATCTTACCTGACTACTTTGGACAGAGATGGGCCAACAAGGAAAAATAATCGGTGCTTGCCATGACTTTGTTCTTAAAATAATTGTAACAATATTGTTATAATGTATTGCAGATGAGATGTAAAATATATGTTCTAATTAAAGACCTTTGATCTTGAAAAAGTAATGTAAATATATGTAACCATTTAGTCCATATTAGCTGTAGGTTAACTGTATTACTTTGCCTGATCTTTCTTTAGGTTTGTTTAGGAGGAAAACAAGGAACTTATGGTGGGTCCATTTGGTCCATATTTACAAACAAAGATGCACACAGGATTCCAGATAATCAACAAAATGAGGACTATCACAGTGGAGGAATGATTAAATTGAAAACTGAGACTATCTGGGTACATTCTATACTGGGAACAAGGAATCTTTGGCTAATATTAAAATGTTTTTGGTATGATAGGATGAGAGGATATTTTGATGAGGTGAGGAGAATTATCTTCTTTTGCTTGTCAAACACCAAAACTTGTTTTCTCAATGGTATCAATAATAAGATTAGTTTAAATGATCCCTGTGATCAACTACAAATATTTGATGTATCATTCTTATGTTCAGTTGTTAATGCCTCCAATATGCTTAATAAGTGTCAACTGTTCAACAAAAGCCTAATTCAAATAAAATATCATGCTTGACTATTTGAAAAAAAAAACTACTTTGCCCTAAAAAAAATGTAATTTACATTCTGCCCAGAAATCAATCATAAATGAAACTGGTTTAATTGATTTTGTGATTGAATCAATCTAAATATCACATTATATCTGCAACACAAATATTACCTTGTATGGCTAGCTTTAGATAGTTATCAACAAGCCAGACGCCCCCATTGGGTGTCTTCTGTTCAAGTGAAGACAAACCTACCACCACTTTATTTCCTTGGGATGATAGTCACTAGGATAAAACAAGGAAGGTAAATATCTCCACAAACCACAAAAAAAAACTTGACAGTGGTCCATTACACGCTCACATCTAAACTTAATTCAAAAACGTTTTGGCTACAGATACATTTTGTCTTGACAGAACATTATCTTTATTATTACGTAAAATAGTTAGAATCTTAGATAGTAACATAAAGTTGGTTTGCAGGTATCCTCCCATACACATTGTTTTCGTGTATTTATTGTAAATGTCTTGCAGAAGTTACATTGCATGGTGTTATAGAATGAATCCAGCATTATTATGCTCTCTGGAAGCTGGCTGCAGATGACATCATTGTAGGGCTCGCCAGAAAGCAATATCTCTGGGCTAAGCAAGAAAGACATACACTTTCTCAGGAATTGATTTAATGCACATTATGACTTTCCTTGGAGAAAAAGGTTTTCCCATGTACTTAACTTTCATTTGAGCCTGATATTCCTCTATTAGATCACACAGTTGTTCTTAACATATATTACGTTTGGAAGAAGTAGGTTATACAATGTAGGAGCGAGGTATTTTTGTAGAGCAGATGGATGATGAATACCAGGGCAACTAATATGGACAAATAAAAAGAGAGTCTTCCAACTGGATAAACACCAACTTTAAAAAGAACCCCTACAACAAATAATAAAATAAATATATATAGAGACAGCGTGAGACTGAGGGTCTCCTGGCTAATTCAATGACTTTATTAATCCTTACTCCTGAACCTATTGGTGCTTGTTGTGTGATTCGGTAAAAACGGCAGTAAAAAATTTCCAGTGTGCCCAGCAAAAGCTTTTTCTTATTTTACAACTCTATGCATTTAAAAAAATATATTTTTTTATTGATGTACTGCAAGTGTGCCAGGATTAATGCTTGGAGACCAGGTAATGAGGTCTCCTGGTAGATGGAAAGAACCTTAAAAGACTATATTAAATTTTGTAAAGCTCCCAGGAGATCAAGAGAATGTCTTAATATTTGGTGACTTGGTGAGTTTCCTGGGTAACTTGACATCACTGAGCGTTAGGTGTTATCATCTTGCATTTATATAGCACTCACATTTTACACTGCAGTTTACAAAGTCCATAATATAATTATCTCACAAACTGTCCCACAGATGGGCTCATGATCTAATCTCCCTGCCATAGTTATATGTGATTACCGAAGGTCATTTTTTAGGGGGGGGGGGAATCCACTCAACCTACTTGTATGTTTTTGGGATGTGGTAAGAAACCCACACAAACACATGGACAACATACAAAATGCATGAAGATAGCAGGACCCTACTGCTGCAAAGGCAAAACTGCTAACCACTGAACTAACTGTGCCAATTAGTGAATAATGTAATAAGTTGACCAATATTTTGTTTATATCAGTTTTGCCCCTTCCGCCGGCCAATCAGAAAATAGCTTCTAAATCACTCCTGGTTATTTAACTAGCTCCTCTACACCTTTTGCTTGATTCAGTGTTTCCTCTGTCCAGCTCATGTGTTAAATCCTTGTCGCCCTTTCTGTTGTTTCCAGCCTTTTCCCTGTGCTGTTCCTGTGTTCCTGTCTGTCTGTGGATCCTGTGTCACCTGTGCCTCCTGTTGCTTCCAGTGTTTCTTGAGTTCCCGTGTCTGCAGATGCCAGTTACCTTACGGATATCGCATCAAAATTCCATTCTACAACAGTAGATAGTTGGAGGTCTACAGACTGGCAATGTGTAGGCAGGAAGTTATCATTAGCCCAGAGATATGGTTTATGGTAAGTTTTTGGAATAATATAAATAATATAGAAACTCATATGGAGAAATATTCTAATGGGCAAAACCTATTCTGCTGACAACTGTCTACTAGGAGATATACCTTTGTTTTAAAGAACACTCCTTTTGCTCTCTGACAAGGGTCCTAAGGTTTTTAACTGTTCTCTATAATTTTCACATCTAGAAACTAAAAGCACAAAAAAGTTTTGACTTTAAATACACATAGAACCATCATAGGACCTAAAATAAGTGTACTTATTCTCTGATTATTTGAGTTATGTCATTTCTGGTAAAAGATCAAGATATTATTATTATTATTATTATTATTAATAAACAGGATTTATATAGCGCCAACATATTACGCAGCGCTGTACAATAAATAGGGATTGCAAATGACAGACTAATACAGACAGTGATACAGGAGGAGAGGACCCTGCCCCGAAGAGCTTACAATCTAGTAGGTGGTGAATTTCACACACAATAGGATGGGAAATATGTAGTGGTGGGAAGTAGTGGTAGTTTCAATTGACAGAAGAAGACGGGTAGGCAAGTTTGAAAAAATGGGTTTTGAGCGCTCTTTTAAATGAGCAGAAAGTAGGATACACAGAACAGTGAGTGTGGGCTGCTAACTGCTTCCTACCTCACCTAGTATATTGGTGGTATTGGATCCCAGTTTGCAGGCCAGAAAGTAAACCTTTTGGTAATGCTTAATATATTAAAACAAGCCTTGACATCATATGCAATTAATGGATCACTACATACTGATTAATTTGCGCTCATATAACTGCATGTCATTCTTTAAACAGACGGTGGATTGTGCTGACATTCAGCACATTACAGAATAAAGACCCAGCCGTGCTTTCGCAGCAAAAAGGTCTAACATGTATTGTGTATATTAAGTTATAAAATTCATATGTGTTGAATGTAGCCTTTAATGTAAAATTATGTCTCTATCTCTGCACATATTCTCATTTCAAGGAAGCCATTGTCTGCCCCCATCATTTTCTCTAATAGTCTGCCATGGCCTTATCCTTATTAATTTCAGAAATAGTACATTACAGGCCTTAATTCTGCCCATGTATTTGAAAAATCATGTTCATTATTGAAGCAGTGCGGTGACAGGTACACCAAGCCAGCAGAAGATACTCTATCTTCTCTATTCAATAGAGAGCAGATGGGAACACTCTTTATTGCAAGATATTTATCACTACTGAGAAGGAAAACTGTGCAGGACAGGTAAGATGTATATTGACTTGACATCGTCTTCAATTTCTCAGGATTTTTTTTTTTATCATATCTGTAGGCATCCCTTAGATACAAACTAGACTACCGATAACTCTTTTAAAGGGATTATAATCCAATATTTTTAGATTTTTAACTTTTTTATTGGCCTAGTGGAAATATTAAAGGGCAGGTATTTTTCTTTTCTTAGATTTTCCATTAATTTTGTGTTGGTAAATGAAAATGATACGATGACATGTCATTGCTGGCCTCCTTCTAAAAATTACCTACAGCAAGTAGCTTAGGAGAATTGTGTAGGATACACTCCTCCTATATATTTTCTGGGTTAGTGACTTGGGCTATGAATACATGTTGGGTTATTGTCAAAGGAAACAATCTTTCCTGATTGTTTCCAGTGGCAGTGGAATGAATAAGCAATGTACACAAAGCACTGTTCAGTTCTATGTAGAGGGGAGGACAAGAGAGGAGCTGTTTTCTCCTCCATAGGAGAGGACAGTGGTTGTGCCCACTTAGTTATTAATTGATCTACCTAGATAGATCAACGAACAACAGCCAGACACCACTCATTGGTGCTAGATTTTCACTCAAGGCTATCACAATATTTTGTCTCAGATGACAATCGTCCAGCGCAACTGTTCTCAACCTTTTTACCCCTGAACCTTTAAAACAATTTTCAGGTCTCAGGGAACCTCTAATAAAACTAATTTTTGGTGGTCAATAGGAAAAAAAGCTTCCTAAATTGGTGGCCAGTGTAAAGAATTAGGCACCAAAAAACTTTATTAGTGCTGGGTCCACCAAGTGACCCCCCCCCCCCAGACCCATGCACACAACACCAAATTCAAAAAGCCACAGTAGAAGGAACCCCTAGCAACCTGGAGAAACCCTAGGGTTGAACGGAACCCTGGTTGAGAAAAGCTGATCTAGTGTATGTACATAGTCTTAGTGCTGATATAAGAGGGGGTTGGGCCTTGCTGGACTTCTAATAGCTTAAAATGCTTAATACAAGATAATAATATGAGTTAATACAAGATCAACCTGAAAAAAAATCTTCTGGCTTAGCTTTGCTTCTGATAACAGTCTAATTATAACATAAGTTCTTTATTAATGATAAAATAGGATGATCTGTCCCTATCTGAGTCAAAATATTTAAACAAAAAGTTACACCAGGGTGACTTTTTAAGTAAGGTAACAATCAGACTAGATATTAAAATTAAGTTTCTCAGTAATTTGTGAATTCATCTCCAAGGAAACCATGTACAATGAAACAAACAGAAATAACACAATGCAAACTGTTGTATACAGTTGTACAGAAACAGTAGAAACAAAACTAATACACCAATTACTATATATAGCTTTCCATGTGAGCATGTACAACCTCAAAGGGAATTTGTGGGAATTTTATTTTATCGCGGAATCAAACCTCAATTATTCTGGTCAAGAAGCAATTTTCCTAGTGTTTTTTGCCTTCATTTGTTAGAATTTGAAAGTTGAACTGGATGATCCAAGTCTAGTAATTTTTTATTTTGTAAATATGCATAGATCAGGCCCTGGTAGTCCCCCCCAACCTTCAAACTTACTGAGGCCAATTATGAGTAAGTTATGGCGCCCTCATGTACTGGGAACTTCTGGAATTGCCATGCTTCCAGTGCCCATCCTAGGGCATTAGTGAGAAGCATCCCATATAGTCAGTAATTAAGAATTAGACATAATTATATAATTAACCAGATATTTTTAGTTAAAGCCACACAATTATGCACAAGATTGCTAGAGAGAGGTTTCTCAAATAATTCTTCTGATGTGCACTGGACCTGCTGAGGGAAGTTTTTTGTATTCCCATAACTTTTTATAAAGCATATGTTAAAGAGAACAAAACCCCAATGAAACAGGCCCCAATTGGTCAAGAGCATAACTGGTTGAAGGCTTAAGACCATTGCAGAGGGAACTACTATACAAAATAATGTGATATGCATAGTAGGATAAGCATTTGCTTAATACACATCCTGACCAAGGTGACCAGGGAGAAATTTTTCCATGCATAAAGCGTTAATATGAGCCTGGTTACTGTGTTACTCATAGAAGTGAATCAAGAAAGTCATCCAGGCAGTTTGAGTTTTCAGGAGAACTTAGCAACGCCAACCTGCATATTTGTCTCATGACAGGTTTTTTTTTTGAAGATCTGATAATAACTGGCAGCTGTAGGCAACAAGGTTGATTCTTCTTTAATATTCATAATTTGTGGTTCTGCTTCAGTGATGCAAACTAGTCCTGCCACCTAGACTAATGAGAGGTTTTCTTTCAGTTGCTGCCCAAGAAATAACCTCAGCTCAATGACTAGGTACTGTAATGATGATAATTGTTTACAGTGAAACTAAACCCTGTGTATTTTCACCTGTCCCATTGGGTCATGGGCCCCTTTGTTGTCTTTCTTCTTCTGTTCTTCATTTTGATCTTTGGTCAATTTGATTGGCTGGGCTGGGATGATGTAACTCCCGCAGATGCGCAGAAATCCATTCAGTCCCAGCACCTGCAGGGGATGCCGAGATGTTCTGGTTATCCCAAAAATCAACACTGACCTGGCATTTGTAGCTCAGCAAATTTTTACAGCAGAAACATTGATCAGGCAGGTAAGAATACTTATTGAAGAATAGACAGCACCTGTCCCTTTTGTTAAAGTGGAAATTCCAATTTATTAAATTAAAACTGAGTGCCGATCTTCAGAAACCCAATCCTCACAACATTTAATAATGTTTTAAAAAACCTTTAAAAAATCCATTGCAATATTCTAAACCAATTATTGCTGTTGATTTTTTCTACATCTTTTTTGTGTCCTTAAAGCTCCTATAGCTCTACAATAAAAATGCCAGTAGTCCAGGGGAAACATAATCGTCTGTATGGTTGTTTCAGCAGTTTACCAGGTTGCAACTTTAAGACATTAAGCTCTCCCTGCTCTGGTTTCCCAGTAAAGCTAGCCTTGCAATCTCTTTCCATTCTTCGGACGTCACCTGAGAACTGTGATGAATTTTGGGTGGGTTGCTCTGCAAATGATGAGGATCAAACTGCAGTGACCTCACTCTCTGGAGTGTTTAGGCGTAGCCTAGGCGGGTGACTTTCAAGTGAGGTAAATCTTCTTTAAAAGGCTTAATTGTGAAATCTTTGCTCTACAATACCGTTGCCAGGAAATCGGAGGTTTAATAGTCATTCCTTGTTTTTTTCTAAACAACGGTGAATGACAAAATGAAGAATCTGTATCATGACAAGCTGTTAAACTTGCTGAATAGAACAGTAAAGATCACTATATTAAAAGATAACTTTTAGAAATGCATAGCAAAAACAGACAGCTGATAGCGTGCCAAGGTGTAAATATATATGTAAACCTGTACAAAGCTCCATACGAAGACCTACATTTTATGTACAGGATGCAAAGATACGACTGTGGGATTGAGTAACCCTGTTGGGTACAGGGTAATGTGAAGAATAATATCCACTTTTCATTGTAAATTACCACATAATTATAAAAAGGGGGGTTGGCACCATTATCTTGAAGAAGGGGAATGGAATTCTGTGTTGTTGAGATTTATAGTGAACAAAAAAATGCTTATCTAATTTAAACTCACCGTGTTTCCAAATGTTCCTTAGTCAATTTAGAATTTTTTACAGTAAGTTGATGTTTGATGGTTTTAATAGGCACTAAAAAAACTTTCTTTTTTTTTTTGCAAAATCCAAGAAAATGAATTGGGTGAAAAAAAAGGTGATCATGTATTGATATTTTTTACTTTTCTTCATCCAAAGGTAGAGCCAAATCATAAGCCAACACATTTCAGGGATCAAGAGAATACTCTTTTCATCGGGGCTGAGCAATTTATCAGCTGAGTGATAAATAGCCTTAATTGTTATTGATCTGTGGCAATGTAGTTTCTTCAACTCCTAATGTGGTATTATGATGCGTTAACAAGTGCCTGAGCAGAAAGATCCTTTATATTTTTGCCAGTTCCTTAGAGCATGTTCTGGATGTTTTGATGTGTTTTAGCCTCCCGTTGAAAGTTAAACTTTCCTAACGTCTTCAAATTATTGTCAGCTATAATTAGTGGAGAAATCGATCTGCAAGCTAATGCACAGCAAAATCCCAACTCTACCTGTAGGATAATATGGGGAGGATCATCCACAGCCTTAACTTTAGGTAAGAATTACAATCTCCTGCAGACAGTCCATTGTAACATGTAAACTTTAAGTGACATTTTACCATGGCTCTGTTTTGAAGTTAGGAAAGTAAATTGTTCAATATTCAATGAGTCTTTAAATATTCAATGAGTTATTTAGTTCATCTCATTGTATGCAGCTATTTTTAACAATTTGCCTAATGTCCAGAAAAAGGAAAGCATACAAAGGTATCTATATTGGGTCAAATATGGTGGTACATAAAAAGAATGATCATTTAAACTTAAACCTGGCCTTTCCCAACATAATATTAGTGTTATATATTTCAAGGTGTCAAAAACTAAGAAGGAATAAAAAAAAACAATGTTAAATGTTATCTATCACTTCTCAACTATTTGATATCTGATCACCTACACCCCCTAAAGAAACAAAAGTTGTGAAATGCGTCTGTTTCTAAGTTTGATTGGAATTATTAACTTGTACTCATGTGACTGTTTGGAAATATTTAAATAGTTGCATACCATTGACTGTAATCTGATTGCTGTTTTCTCAATGTAAATGAGATGTGATAAATACTTTTGCGTTTTGACATTTAGAATTATCTAACGCTAATATTAGGCACCAGGAGGCCCCTCTTTCTAGATACCCAGTTTGGGTTCATCTGATCTTTACTTGTTTAGCAGTAGAGGTTAGGAGGTGACTCCTTTTCCCCTTTCCTCTTTTTACTTTCTTTACTTATATTTCATGAGTGAAGCTGGGTGATCCACCAAACTTGGAATGGGTTTGCTAGAAATCATTTGCTATTTGTTAGCAAATGTTTTAAATCGTGGACCAGATCCTTTCCAGGTTTGCTGCTAGATCACCCAGCTTCACTGATGAAAGTGTTTATTCTCCGGCCTTGGAGAGCTATATTAAATCAGGCCCATAATCTTTACTTTGGTGGCTTCTCTCTTATATAGATGTCCCTTCTTCGCATCTTCACAATCCCACAGTAAAACCAGTCTTGCTATTTCACAATGTGTCAAATGTAGTAGCAACATGAATACCAAGACTGCTTGATGGTTTCACATTTTAAAAGCCAAGATAAGCAGAATGACCCAAAAGCATTTTCCAGACTAAAACTCTTGATAAAGGTATAGTGGTCATCAGAAACTTGAGCTCATTAAATGTTATTTTAGAAAGAAATAAATCATTCTTTGTGTTTTATCATGTATTATGAGATAAAAGGTACAACTGTATCCCATATTCATACATGGCTGTACATTTAATGAGCTACCCTAACGAAAAGGCTGCAGTCAGATAAACTGCTTGCTTAGTCTACTCTCTGTACAGATAAGGGAATTCCCTGGACTCTGACTTTTCTTATACATATTAAGAAGATTTCACATCAAAAGGAATGGTGACTGGGCAGACTAAATTTCTTTATAGTAATTAAGCACAACTTACCCCCCTAGAGTATCATTCCCCACGCTATACTGGACGCTTCACAGAAATTTGCACTGCCACATGGGTGCTGCCATAATCGACTATTTTAAGAAGAGCTTTTAATCATGGTTTAAACAAGAATAAAAAAAAAGTAAGGGAAAAAATGTTGATTGAATTTGATATTATAGCTAGCAGAAGACATGTTTTCTATCTTCAAATAATATTATCATTATATTTTTTTTTTATTTGTGCAATACATTTTAATAAATGATGATAAAAATCCTAGCTGTACATAAACAATACCGTATTTTGTTGTTAATATAAATGCAGTTTAACAAATAAAATTGATTTAACAAGGGGAATTAATTATGCTAAAATGTAGGCAGCTATTGTCTGCGATTAAATATGGAACTCTTAATATTTGTAATACATTCTAGTAGATTTTTTTTTTTTATGATTGTGGTATGAAACATTCATTATTATTTAATTAAGTTATATATTGTATTTATTAATATCACACACTGAATAACCTTTTATTTTACATAGGAGTTGCTGCAAAATGTATAAATATATATATATAAACATATGTAATTCATAAACATAGGAAACATAGTAGCAATAATTATAAGCATATATATATATATATATATATATATATATATATATATATTTTTTTTTTTTTTTTTTTTTTTTTCCTTTACTAAGGCTGATTAAATAAAAAAAATATATTATTACATTTCGCATGTTTTACATTGTGTCAACTTAAATTAGCCAATCGGTTTCAAAGGAAACCCTGCCCCTTAGTGACCAGCTCCAGACCGGGGCGATTTAAGCTGGATCTGACACAGGGTGACACTTTCCTCTGCTTTCGTTTAAATTGCAATATGTTTTTTCCACAAGCTCAAATTTTATTACCAAAGTTCTCATTGAACCTCCATGTCCTAAATGTATAAATACAATTAACATTATTTATTTTACTCTAGGAACCTTGCCATTACATTTCATTTTGTTTTTTAAATAGCTTGGTTAAATAAACCATCTCAATTTGCAAAATATCTAGTTGACATCATTGAAATGGCAGCTTGGTTCATTTTGGGAAGTGTCACTTATATTCCCTGATGGCCATTAAAGAGTGTGAAGTGGAATGATGTATGTAATAAAGTTTTCAGAGATATTATACACCCTATTTAAGGTATGATGTCAGACAATTATTGCGAACATAAGTATGCCAGGTCTGAAAATGTAGATGAAAATTATTGTTTACAGTTAGCATAATATTTCACCATTGTGGCAACATTTCTGGATGCTCTTAAATTTAATTAGGAAATCTCCGTATTATTTTCTTGACACATCTCCTTATTATCAACTTTCAGAATCTTTCCAAAATTAAATTTAGAACCCTGAGCAAGAAAATAAATGTGGTAATACATAATGCAATGTTCTTTAGAAATGATTATTCTATTTATTTTTTGAATAATATAATTTAGCAAAATTCACTGTTAATTTTTTGTAGAAACTGTTGCTCTGGACCATTTTGGCTGTGTATGTGTGATGAGCAGATTACCATTGCAATATCAAACAAACATGAAAAAAAGAATAATATGTCATTTACAGGCAAACACCATCATATCACCACCTTATCCACAGCCAATGTTGGGACAGAAGTACAGTTGTGTATTTTGAAGGATACTTTTCTGTTGTGCTGATAGCAAAATTAGAAACAAATTTCAGCTATTGGTGTATATATTTTCTTATTTTCTAATTTCAACAAAATCTGGCTTTCAAAAATTTCCCGGTGATTCTGGCAATCCTTATTCTGTTATAAACAAACCTACTCATCTTTTTCTGTCACTTAAACCCTCACTACTTAGGTACCCTTCCATATTCACCTACTTTTTGAGTGCTACTTTTCTCACATCCTAGATTCTAATCTTTTTGATTTAGGGTTATTTGTATCTGTCTGCCATTTGCAACTCCTATTTAATGTACAGCGCTGTGTAATATGTTGGCGCTATATAAATATATTTTAACAATATTAATAATTATAATAACAATAATAGTAATAATATTAAAATGCATACAGAGAAGAAATAGGTAAACATGACTGAAAGAAATTATAAGAGATATGATTTAAAATGTAAAAAAAATGTTTGTGATAAAATGTGCCTTAGCACAGTATAACTATTTATTTAGAGTTTAGATTTCTTTTAAAGAGCACAAATAATGTATAAGGTGTTTTTGTTGGGATTGAATAACCAAATTTTATAATTCAGTCTAAATGATTCAGGTGAATATTTACTAAATCTATGTACCTATATTCACTTTGTTCATATTGTTTTTCTAACCTTACATTGACCCAGAGCTCTTTGACTATATAACCCATATAAATTACACCTCAGCTGTTGCTCATAAGTAAGTTACAGTACCTGGAATCTGTCTCCAAAACTCCAGTTGTGCAATAAAACTGGTCACAGTTGCAACGTCCCCACAACCTCTGTTTCGACTCACCAAGTCTGAAACATAAACCTAACAGCCCATTAAATAACTTGTCTATAAACACGTTCTAGATTTCTGAACTTTTTAAATACCTATCGTTTTAGGAGAAAACGTGGCTCATATGGAAAAGGGAGGGGTGCTGGCATTTGGAATGAGAACAACATGAAGCAAATAAGATTTTATGGGCTAATCTCATTAGAACGTTTATTGAGACTTCTGTTTACTAAAAGTCCATGTTACAAATTGTTTTGGAGGGACAGAAACATATCAAACTACAGTTGCAACATTTTAGGACTACTTTTTTGTTATTCATTATTTGTTGTTTCATTTTTGAAAAGTAAATCATTTACATCATGCTATAAAGAGAACCTTTTTTAATAAGTATGCTTTTTTAATTAAGCTCTTTCGGGAAGAGTCCTCTCCTCCTTCTGTGTCATTGTTTGTATCTGCCCATCATTTGCAACCCCTATTTAATGTACAGCGCTATGTAAAATGTTGTCGCTTTATAAACACAGTTTATTTATTTAATAAGTGCATTTTTTATTTATTTCAATGCTATAGTTATTTTTATGTATCCAATGCCCTAAATGTTGCAGCAGGTAGTGGTTCCAGGCATTAATAATAATAATATTAATAATAATAATGCATATAATTTTTTCTTTTTTTTATATTTTGACGGTTTCATTTTTTGACATGTATATTTATTTCCTGTTGATTTTTGGTGGATGGTCACTAAAAATAAAGGGTTAGTAAGAAATCTATTTGTCATGCTGAAGATGGCTGAATAAAAGTTTTTCTTTTATTTTGTACTTCTGCTCCTTAAAAAGGACTCCTGTGAAAATGCCAACCACTACAACTCTGCATACCACAACCCCAATATGACTTAGCAACCAGGTTTGTGGATTACAAATATGTAAACTGATTACCAAATAAATATAGAAAAGGAGTCACTCGTATATCATAGGTTGGTATTTTTTGTCACCACATTATATCACAGGTAACTAAATTTGGTGCAAATGATGCAAATTTTCTAACAGCAACCACACAGTCAAATGGCTAAGCAAACTCCCTCTGCTTTTTGCAAAAAAAAAAATTCCAAACCATTCCCTTTCCTTAACAATAAAAAGTATGGGAGCGTGCTTGAGCTTGTAACAGAATGCTGCACCAATGAACCAATTAGACTGTTCAGTAATGAGTGCCAATGCACAAAAGTGCTCCTGCAACCTTTGCAAACACAGATTTTAACACTTCTATGGAGAGGTTCAAAAGCAATGAGAGCATGGGTGAGAGGGCTTAGTAGAAACCACATGGACTGCTAAGGAAATATATGGTGGCCCTACAGCAGGATCCACCAACAGGTACCAATGGAATCAAATCACTCCAAAGTCAGCCACTCTGCACCTGAAGAGCTACACTACTATTGAGGGATCTCAGATTTACCAGTACCTAGAAAAATGTTGCTGACAAATACTTGCTGAGACATAGCACCACCCTTTCACTGTATAAATGTTATGGGTTATATCATGGTTTATATTTGATTTTTTTCAGTGTTTCGCCCTGCTGAAGACCTTGCATAAACTTTACTGTCTTGTTTTGAAATACAAACACATGCAAGCATGCCCCCGTATTTGGCTTGACCAAAGGGTTACACACAGTTGACTATGTGTTGACTATGTGCTGTTTTTCTGATGAGTCATCTGACTGATAATTTATGTCAAACTCACAGTGGCAACAGCTCAAAGCCCGGTGCCAAAGAGTGAGGTGGAGTATTGAAATCTTGGCCCTGATGCTTACATACTTAATATTACAAATCTTGAAGTGGTGTCAAGAATAAGGTGAGGTACATTTTCATACATATTTAACAGGAATTACACAGTGATCTGATTTTCCATGGGAGGAATAAAAGTGTTTTATTTCTCATGTAGAATGTACGGAACTATTTTCCATTGTGTCAGTGCTGATACAAGCCAAATTAATTTTCAGGGGAATATTGGTTATTTTGATTAGAACCACCTTATAGACTTCATTACCCCGCTCTGCTTTTGTAGGTTAAGTGTAAACTCAAACTTTTTGTTTAGTCCTGCACAGTTGTAGAAGTCTCTGTTCTGTACTAAAATTGCTTACACTGATTCCATTGCACACTGTAATACATTAGATGCTGCGGTTAGTCAGATGCCCACCTCTATCTTCATCCGGGATTTTTTGGGCCACTGCTTCTCAAACTTTATAACGTGGAGTAACTCCTTGAAATAACTTTCAACTCTTAAGGGAACCCCTATTATAATTACTATATCCAAAGCTCACTGTAAATTAGTGTTGTAGTAAGTGGGAAGAATACCACCGTTACAGATATCCAAAAATATAGTTGGTGTCAGTTTAACTGACCTGAGAGGCACAAATTGCTCATTGTTCAAGGAAAACCACTGGAGGAATCCTGGTTAAGAAACACTGGTCTAGGCTTTTCCTCACCAACCCTACTGTCCTTGGCCCCTCCTTTAATCTGCCCTCCAACCTCTCCTAATGAAGCCACAAACGTTAGCCTATGTCCAACAACTGAATCCCTCACTGGTGCCATTTCCCGATGAGGTAGATCTCCAATCCAGTACAGCAAAAATGTCCATCCAGCCCTTCCCTGACAGTCTGCTCAACTAATGTTTGCTGCAGACTTCTTGTTTTCTGGATTATTGGAGGACGCCTTCACTGGACATCCAAAAGGAAGTGTCCACTTTATGCAGGCAGTGATAGAGACACCATAAAGGACCTTCCTGCAAAAATGAGAGAAAGAATAGAGATCCAGGGCTAGAAAATCATGTCACTATAACTTTATGTAACGAAAAAAGGATTTTGTTGTTTTGTAAAGATCATTTAGAGGTGGAAGGTGGGAGGTAGGAGGATTCTGGATATCAGTTTAAAGCTACAGTCTGCATTCCAACCTTGTGAACCTAGTTTAGTGAAGACCTCTTTAGTTCTGAGTTATAAGACAGATCCATTATGACTTGGGATGATAAGTCTGGTGCAAAATTGGCCTCCACAGAGTCCCAACCTTCAAGCTATTAAACACTTTTGGTATTCATTGGAACGCATATGTATATAATAATATATATGACAAAAATGTTCCCATTCTAGCCTCCAACCTTTATCTACTTTTCTTTGCATCAGAAGTTCCTCCAAAGTTCCCCCGATTTTAGTTAAACCTACATTTAGGTCTCAATGTTTTCACCACCATACTACTTAACTCAGTTACTCCGAAAATTAATTTTGTAAGGGTCAAGTTAGCACTTTCTGTGAATCATGAATAAAAAGGATTTTTGTGCAAATCTATCAATGAAAACTGTAACAGGAAAGTTTAATTTCAGCACGTTACAGTGTAACAAGCAATTTCCGCTATAGAGTTGTTGGGAAAAGAGGTGACCACAGACTGACGATGTCCCTGGGAGTAGCACAATGCTCAAGAGCCAGATTGAAATTGGCGATGTTAGCCGTCAATGACCTCTGGCACCTGGTAATATTAATCTACTATATTGTCATGCAAAAACACTTATAAACGGAAAAGTTATATTTAATATAACGTACAATCTAGATCGAGTGCAGAAACATAAATACTGAAAAGCTATATTAAAGCAGATTTACATTTGAATATGCTGTTTGGAAATATCTGTTTATATGTAAAATATTGTACATGAGTAATATGCACCAATTTTGAGAGAATAGGCATGATTTATTAAATCAGATTTATTATTTACTCCTCAAGAGTAGAGAAGACAGACTATCATGGGTGAACCTGGGTGATGCAGCAAACCTAGAATGGATCTGGTCCTGGAAAATGTTAAGTAAGTAATAGCAAATGATTTTTAAAAAAATATATTCTAGATTTGCTTGATCACCTAGTTTCAGCTATGATATTCTATCTCATCCACGTTTGGAGAGCTTTTAAAAAATCAGTTCCATTATATACACTGCCACTGCTTGCCAGGTCCTGCAAATATGAATTTCCTGGTTGGTGTTCTGATTCTCTGCCTTTGTACATTTACATCTATATCCCAGTCAATGTTTACTGTGCAAATCTCTTCATTGTCGAAGAATGCTCTACTGCAGTGTTTCTCCACAGTTCCAGTACATTACTGTGGTGGTCATTAGGGCTACCAATAATTGCTTGCCAGTGCGATGGTTGCTGTCCTTACAGATAACCAAACAGATCATTCATGTCAGTGGTAACTGACCCAAGAGCTACTAACTGCTCGTTGCTCAAGGAAACCCCAGGAAACTTCTGGAGGAACCTATTTTGAGAAACACAGCTCTACCCTTTTGCTTTTCACAAGGTAACCATTGGCTGGGCGTTACTTTGCAAACCATTTGACGTCTGTACCTTCATATTGTAGTGTACATTTGTACAAACTACAAGCAGTGATCATTGGAAGTTCAGGTCAGATGGACTATAGCATTGAACTTGAACCTCACCCCTATCCCACTAGGATGACAGTAAGACAAAGACAGCAATATAACAAAATTGGCAAAATTTCCAATCCTTGTCTATTCTACTAAAATGTGTAAAGGTATATACATATATTTTAACAAGAGATGAAGAATAATGTTCTGATTAGGGATATGGACAGCAAAAGAAACTAGGCTGAGGCTCTAAATATTCCAAACTAAACTCAATATAATAAAAAGTATTGGTTAGAATTGAGTTTCAGCTCAATCTCAGCATGTGCAATACATTTAAGGCCTGTACATACTAAATAATAATACTAAATATAATTCTTCTAAAATACAGAATTCCTGGTTTTATTGGAGCAAATTCTGCCTGAAGATTGGCTCATTTCCCCTCATTGGGTTTCATCTGCAAAGTCCTGAGTATTTAGATAAGAAGCAGGTAATAAAACTTGCCAACAATATGTGCTGAATATTTGTTTACTTTTTTAAAAATGTATTCAAACCTTGTACATTCAGCAGAAATATCTTGCCACAAATCCATCCTTTGTAAAAAGACATAAAACTAGGTGTCACTGCTCCATTTCTGGCAGAATTAGTATAGTTCCCATTAAATGTCGAAAGTTGCGCTGCTGTTTTGTAAAACACAAAAAAAAGAAAAGTAAATATTGATTTGGACTCAATGCAAACATTTGCCCAGGAGTGGATAATTACACCCTTTCTATGCAAAATACACATTTCAAGAAGCCCTTCAGTAACAACGCAATGTGGTGTACATTCTTTAGCACGTTCAAAATTACATGTTGTCCTGGACAGTGTCTGCTCTATAATTTCTTATGTCTGTAGGCTGCAGTCAGGGTGTAATTTTAAACTTTGAAAACTTTATGCCAATTAGGAAGACTACACTTAACTCTTTCTCCAGGTGATAGGTCATGAATGGCTCCAGACAGCCACCACTTCTCCTTTTATTTCCGCATCCAAAACAATGACAGACATCTACATGTCCATGACGAATTCTGGAAATGAATTTATCGCTATGAATTGTAAGAAGGTTGTAACTTGGGAGTGTTCTGTGTGGTAGGACAGAGGGGTCCCCTGCAAAAACGAATTTTACAGGACGTCATTACAATTCAAGTGAATTTGTTAGGATAAAAAATAAGGGCTTCTTTTTCTGGGGGCACGCTTGTGTACTCTGGTAGGTAAGTCTTCCATAATGTGCTAATATATTGTACATATTTGCACACTATGGACTCTATTTATAAAACAGCTGATCTGACATTCCCTCAAACATTTCCTGGTAGAAATCAATTTCTATCATTGAAACACATGGACCTGGAAGATTACCTGGAAGATTGAAGGAATGCCTGATTCCTTGTTTTAGCCCTATGATTAAACTATTTTGATCCTGGCTTTTGTATATACAGTAAATGAAGCAAATTTATAATATG